>NW_019397117.1:104728-173247 GCF_000591075.1 Eurytemora carolleeae
CCTTGTCACCCCATTAACAGTCTCGCAGCAAAATCCCAGGGTCTGTAAAGTAATAAAAAATACCCTCATCTCAACTATTGAACCCGTTTAACCACGTGACTACCACCCTCTTACCCCGCTCCTCTTCTATTTTGAAAAATATTTTCCTAATTTGAAGGTTTCTGGAGGAGGGTAAGATTTAAAATTCTATCAAACTTTATGTTTAATTTACCCTCACTAACTACCTACCTCTTGACTCTTTCGATCTCTGAAGTCTTTCTCCCTTTTAATTCTGTAATTTTTCAATTCTCTCTCTCCACTTTTTTATTTTAAAAATTTTCTTTTAATTTCTTTCTTTCTATCTTTCCATTATTCCAGTTCTTTCCTTTTATCAGAATTTAACGATGAATCATAGCTAGGTTTATTTTAAAGGTTTTTTGCACTTTTAAAAGGCACCACACACCACACCACACAATTTTTATGAACTTCCAACATTTCAAAACTGTATTCAGTAAAGGTTTAATTTTATTAAATTTTGCAATGCTTTTATCCTAAGAGAAAATCAATAAGTAAACTATCATTTTTATTCTTTTTTTGATTTGTTTTTTTGCAAATATTTTCTGTAAGGGTCAAAATTTAACAAGTAAATGTTCAGAATAAACAATTTTGAAATTACTCAAATTTCTTTGATTTTTGTGAAAACTCCAAAAAGTCCAAAATTCTTTAAAATTTTTGATAAAACGAACCGAGGTATGTCTCATCACTTTATGAAAAGAATTTTTTTAAATTTTTAAATACATTGAACACTGTGTACATTCAGAACAAACTTCAAAAGATCACAGAAAAAATCAGTTATATGTTGCAGGGCTTCAGACGCTACGTGTGGTACAAAAACTAGGATTTCATAGCTGTTAAAGTTTAACCCCCCCCCCCAAAAAAAAAATCAATTTTTTTATCTTTCTATCTAAATTAAAAGTAAGAATATCTATAACTATATATTGTAACTGTATATTTCTAGTCTGAAACTGACCAAGTTTTCAAATATAAAAATGAATAAAAATACCAGCTTTGGCAACACTGGAACCTGTAGAATTTGTATCAATACATATCAAGGAAATACAAAGAAAAGTAGCAGATGTTCATTAAAATCAGATGATGCTGATATTATTCAAAACATGTTTTCAATTATACATTTACACATTTTTATTTCATACTAGCTGAAGTGCCCGGCGTTGCCCGTGGAATTTTAAAGAAAAAGTGTAGATTTTTGACCAAAAAAATCGAATTTTTATCGCCTATGCTACCCCCAGGATACCCATGAGTTTCCTTAAAAAATGTCAGCCAATTCGGTCCAGCCAGTACTTGGCCAGCTATAGCTAACTATATATACACCCATACACATATTTATATATAAGATGAGAGCTTTTTTATACACTAGCTGAACGGGCCCGGTGTTGCCCGTGGAAAAAAAATGTCGAACTTTTTTAAGCCTTTAACACCCCCGGCCACCCCTGAGTGTCCACAAAAAATTTCAGCCCAATCGGTCCAGTCGTTTGGCTGGCTACACGCAACATATATGTATATACAAATGTCTTGTTTTATTATAAAGATATTAAGAGATATAAAACTATTCTTGGAAATATCATTTTTCATTTGTAACATATGCATGTGGTGTAATGTTAGTACGGTGGGGAAGTGTGGCTCAATTCAGAATCCATGATAAAATATTCAAAAAAGAGATTCTAATTTAAGCTTTATAACATATATGCATCTAGTCTATATGGTTCCAACTTATGGGATTTGTTTTGTGTTAACACTGTAAAATTGTATACTTCTTGGAATACTGCTATTCGTATTTTATTTGGTTTGCCACTACAAACTCATAGATATTTTATTGAACAAATTCATTTAAAAACTATGTTGTGTAGCCGATTTGTATCATTTTGCAAACTTATATGTAAAAGTCCCAAGCTCGTCATCCGACTATTGTTTGATTTGTGCAAAAATGACCAAAGAACAAAATTTTGTAAGAATTTATCTAATGTCCCAAATGAAACCTATGTAATTAGACTGTCCTTGAACGAGTGTCTAGTAAAGTCCAACATGATTTACATGAATCCGGCTGAAAATGCGTGGAGAATTCCACTGTTAAAAGATTTACTATTAATCCGGTCAAATCAAAATATTTTAGACGGATTTAACTTTGATGAAATATCTGCAATTATTGACGATATATGTAAAAACTAAGTAAGTTTTTTTTATTGTTTTCGACTATACATTAATTATATATTTATATGTTATATATCTCATTCCTCGTTGTACTACTATAATTGTGTACTATAAATAGAATAGAAATAACGGCAAAAATATGGTCAGCGTCATCTTATCCTACAAAATTTACACTTTTAGGGTGACACAACTTTCATACATTCAGACACAGCTACTTATAAAGTCAGGTTTAAAGTTCATAACAAAAAAACAATATTTTTCTTGAGCTTGTTGGCGTAGATATCTCTATCAACTTTACCTTGTAAATATATCTCCGAGAAATGAAAAACTATTTGAGCTCCATGCTTATCCTAGGAACACCTATCCATGCTGAGCCTAGGAACACCTATCCATGCTGATCCTAGGAACACCTATCCATGCTGAGCCTAGGAACACCTATCCATGCTGAGCCTAGGAACACCTATCGACAATATCTCCAAATAGTAGACTAAGTTGTGTTCCTGATCTAAAATATTAGGGTTAATAATAATGATGATGAGTACTTTAATTGTTTCTCATTAATTTAGATCAAATTCCACACTTTTCAGAAAATGTTGGGAATGTGATTTAATTTATTTTAGATCAGAGTCCACGTAGGTCAATTACCATTAGATCTTAAGATCATAAGATTTAAAGATTAAATTCCAAACACCCCTCCCTTGTCACCCTCTTCTTTTTCTTTATATCCACGAATTCTGTTATTCTAAGAAGTGTTATAGATATTCCTTTTACTCAGAATTGTGGACATAGACATGGAATATCTTTTAGCTTTTTTATCCCTACTCCAATCTGCTAACAAACCCCCCCCCCCACCCCTCCCCCCCCTTCACTGTTAAAGTGAAAATTCACGTGTTTAATACTTAATCTTATCCCCCCTCCCATTCTCTCTACTTCTCTTGTCCCGAAATTTTGCGTCAACAACGACCCTCTTCCATGCAGAGCGTATTGTTTTACCCCCCCCCCCCCCCTCCCTGCTTCCACAAGGATCCCAGACCACCCGAATTTCACCCTGTTGCGCCCCTTCGGAGAGCAACAGTCTGCACTCTGGTTCTACCGTCCATATCTCCAGCAAGCCGCCAGACAGGGAGAGGACATCGATCCCTTCAAACCGAGCCTGGTCCGGATAGGGTGCACTGAAATTTAAACAACAACAAAATTTTGAGACAATCCATTTTTAAGAAGATTTTCAAATCAACCGTAAATAAAATGAAAAAATTCCGGCAAGTGTATAAGAAAAATTTGCACAAAATATTTATGGATAACATTCCACTTTATAAAATCTGTTGCATTACAACATCTAGCTGACCAATATCAATTGTTCAGCTAAACGTGGATAAATTAATAGAAGTTAGCAATAAGACAATAAAACGGAAAGCAAAAAAAAGGTTAAATAAATTTAATTTGAATGATTTAAAAATTGGTGATTAATATATGTAAACTAAAAATGTAATCAAAAGTTTATTTCTTAATAAATAATTAATATACAACATATCTTTGGTCCTTTCAAGGCTAAATTTAAAGACTTTTTTACAAACCAAAAAGTTTACTTTTTACAGTATTTATAATGAAAACTGGAGGAACTATGATGTTATAAAGTTGTACCAGAGTCTCTAATTAACAGAATCTCAATACATCATCAGAATGAATTTAAAGACTAAAAATAATATCTAAATGTTTTTATAATATGTTATTCTGCCGGGTAAAGAGACAAAAAACAAATCAATCATTATTTGTATCTTGGTCCCAGAAGATTGAAATATTTGTTTTTCAAGTAAACCAAACAAAATTAGCTTGATAACTTCGTTTGTGTGTGAAATGAGGATCACACATTTTTGACGTCAAAAAGTCAAATTAGAAACTCTGATCGAGATAATTTCGATATACTGCAGACTAGCAACAATATTTTAATGATTTACCACAATATAGTTATTTTCACAACAGGAAACAGATTTTAATTAATAACTTTTTAATTCTTGGGTAAAATGACTTCAAAAAGAAAGAAAATTGAGTACAGTTAGAACCAGCAAACTGCACAATTTAAGTTATAGCTTGAGTCTACGAGTTGTCTCCATATCCCAGAGTTTTCTGGTTCTCACTTTTAGAAAATTCGTTTTTTTGAAAACCTTGCTTTAATTCCTAATTTATTTCAAATTGTACACAATTATGGATATTCTTATAGAAAAATTAAAAGTTTGTAAAATTGCATATAGCAGGAAAAGGGATTAGATTTGTGGCAAAGGCACAATTTCTTTATAAACTTTGTTATGTAATAAGCTTAAGGTGCTAATCAAGGAAGAACCCTCATTTTATGGAAATATCAAATTTTAAGTAAAGTTAAAAACAGATTATAAGATTTTTTCCTATCGATTATAATGTTCACTTACAGTATTATTATTACGTCCCTCCTACCTCCTGTACAATGTACATGCAATCCTTTTCTAAAAAATTCTCTCCGTACACATTCGGACATATGCATTAAATTAACAAGAATTATTGTATTTCAGATTTTGGTTCACCCTGGCTTCCCCTTGCAGTCATATTGTCCGCCCCGAAACCCTCTGGCTCTCTAAATCTCTCTCTCTCTCCCCGCGGACTGGCCAGCACTCACCAGCCTAGGAACCTAACAGCCCAAGGCCAGAAACAGCAACATGAGAGTAGAGAGAGAGAGAGCTCTCTCAGCTCTCCAACACCAATTCTCATCTCATCATACTCAGCTCAGTTTAGTTCGAGTTCTCAACTAGTGAACATTTCTGGAAAGATTGCTGAAACCCGCGGGAAAACACAGTGAATTGCTTTTCAGCTTTGTTGGAGGAATTTTATTTATCAGACAGGAAGAATAATTAAATCTGGTAGGAACTATGTGATAAAGAGAGGGGTGGGCCAGACATGTGACACTATACAAGTAAACAGATCCATGTCGAACATTCTTTGAATATTTTGTGAAGGATTAACATTACACACAAAAACAGCTGATCAGATTAGATAGATGAATACTCTTCAATATCTGATATCAAGCACAGTTTTTACCAAATAGAAATCATATTCTCCAAACTTTTTTAACGCTTAAGGCTAAAATCATAAATAAATTAGGCGAACTCATTTCTTATCGAATTATTTACGATTAGTATTTTCATGTTTTGGGTTGATTTAATAGTTTCCACAAAATGTTTAAAATCATATTTACGAGAAGTACGATAAAATTGTCGTAAATGTCATGCCAAAATATTATAATAACCATTTTTTAGTAACAGTCATTATTGCAATTTTTTTTATCTGGATTACTTACTAGAATAAACAAAATAAATCAGTTTAAATATTTATACTTTTAACGTGTTTTTTTGCTTCAGTGCTTTTGTTATGCCTTTAAGATTTGTATATCAGTGTTGAGTATTGATCACTATTTGATGTGACTTAAAAACTTTCTTTTAACCGTTCATAAAAAAGTAAACTTAGTATTAAGATTTATTTGAAAAAATTCATAACCAGCACAATTTTACTTTACTTACTTTCAGACTAATTCATATACTTGTAAATAGAGTCTTAATTTTTCTTGAGGTTTAATTATCCTAATATTAATCACAAATAGATTATTGTAAATTAAATTAGTAGACTTGAATTTAAAATATGCTTAATAAACCACGTGCTTGACTTTTGAAAAGTACTTTTAAGTTTAAAATTTGTTTTTCGATTTTGCAATGTTTAGTTTTAATTGAAATTCACATATGTATTAGATTGCTAATCATTTGTTTTTAACTTCTTCTGCTAAAAAAATGTATTTCAAAAGTTAATACTGAACAAAAAAATCCTTATTTTATTTTTAAAGCGGCGTTTAAAACCTTTTTTAATGTTACTTTGAGACTGTCTTTAATTCAGATATTTAAATAAACTTTGTTTTATCTGAGCTGTACCTTGTGTTTATGTACAGGTATTTTATTATCAGCATTGTACGCGTTAAGTCTTTGTACAGGTATTTTATTATCTGCATTTTACGCGTTAAGTCTATGTACAGGTATTTTATTATCTGCATTGTACATTGTGTAAAATTAAGTCAATGTACAGGTATTTTATTATCTGCATTGTACATTGTGTAAGTTAAATCTATGTACAGGTATTTTATTATTGTGTTGTAGGTATTTTTATATATCTGCATTGTACATTGTGTTAGGTGAGTTTAGGTCTTGTGACTGTAAATACAGTAGTGACTAGATCTATACTCATCCAACACGGTGTATACTATCATCAACACAACACACCCAACAAATATTAAATGCATAAATAAATAATAACTTTTTTTCATATGCTGAGTCATCCTTGTATCCTAGTAATCTGATGATTATAAAGAATTATTGCCAAACTTTTTTTTAACTTGATTGAGCAAGCATTCATGATTTATGAATTTGATGTAAAGGGTGTTCTAATATTCAACTTAAACTTAGTTTTTGGTGTTTTTTGGTCGTTGTCTAAACATTTATTTGATTAACAAAGCAAGAGGTGCCTAAAATAGTTGTCACGCAAATTGCAATGGTTAATTATGTCCAAAGATACCGCCTTCGCCCTAAAAAATGTTTTTATTAGATTCCACCCAACCTTATTCACTAAATAATTTGGCAATACTTCTTCTAACTGTTATGCATCCTATTTTTTGTTTTGCTGCGAAATTTAGTTTTTTTAAATTATAAGATGAAGAAGCTGGCGAGATCCTGCAACAAATAAGTAGATCTAATAAGATAGTTGGAGAAATATCATTAGATGGGCAAGGATTTGGTCCTGATTATATTAAAAACAGACTAGATCCATACTCATCTAAGGAACACATTATCATCAAGGAGACATTTCAACTACACAGAGATATATTCTATAATGCTTCTTGAATACAAACCCACGCGAGGAAAATACATTTTAATGAACATGTATTTAATGTAAACTAAAGTGTTTATTCCATTATTTTCACATCTCGTTAATCAATTTTGGACAAACTAATCAAAACAGCTGATTAGGTCTGTCCAGTCTACATATTATATTTTGATTGTTTTGTATTGTTTCATATATTTTAGTTTAAAAATTAGAAAATATGACAGTAAATTTCTAATTCTGGGCAAACTAACTGAGTACTTTTCTGTTTCTATTTCTGAAACCCTATATCTTAGCAACCTGATGGTATTAACTTTGAATATTTGATCCAGTGGAATTCTGTTTGAAAAATCAAAGGTTTACGACATCTGGTTGCTAAGATATAAGGATTAGAAAATTTGAATATTAGAAGAGTAGTCGGTTCCCTATGGGGAACAGTAAATGTAAGCTTAAATTCACTAAATTGTAACCAATTTTAAATCTTATTTGATAAATAAATAATTATTTGCATTTATTTCAATATTTTATTTGTAATGGTAGTGTTTGTTTTTAAATAAGTATTCAGCATTCGACACGATTGATTTTTCTGTCGAGAGAGAATATGATAAAAAACCCCCAGGCCTGCAGCTTTGAAAAATTTCATCAATTTTTAAGACTGGGGTTACTTTGAAGTGCCGCAACATCTTACCCTTTGACCATCCCTTAAGCACTTGTTTGTTTTTGTAACCCTAGAAGAGTACATTTTATGACTTTAAAGTACTCGCTTAAGTTTTAAGGAGTAATTCTTCCAAATAGTTTAAAACACGCGTCCAGTGTCGAGTCTGTATTTAAAAAAAGTCTAAACGGCTGAACTAATTGGGCCCAAATTTTTTGAGGCAACTCTGAAAGAAGGTTTATTAAAAAATTCCTAAAAATGTCGCTTCTTAAAATATCAATATTTACAGAAAAATACGCAACATTTTGAGTTATAATTACGCCCGCTTGAAGAGCAGAACTAAAAGTTTAAATTGTTGGTGTAAGAGGGGCGCGAAGCGTCCTGAAAGCCTATTAAGATATATTTTATATTGCTCCTAGCTGTACTCCTATAGCTTTTCTAAACTAAATATTTGTTTTCTTTTGCATTTTTTTGCACTTTGCAATGAATTATATAGAAATACAAATATTAAAATATTTGTTAGCAAATATCGAAACATGCCTAGTAATGTTAACATAAACACAATACACATGAACAGAATTCGAATGAATTGTAATTAAACTTGTTTAATCTACTTTAAACCAAATCTAATCATATGGAGAGAAAATTCGTATTTGAGAGTTAATAATTTGGTGTGTACAGGAGAAATATATTCTAAGAATAAAACAGTTAAATCGAGTTTTTATTTTGAAATTTTTTTTTCAAATACTAGAAATTGAGTCTGTGCAATAAACTCAAATGCCCTAATTGCTATATCTTTGCAACCTGATGGTGTAATACTTTGATGTTTCAAACTTAGATTATTTGATCTAACAGAACGAAAGAAAGACTCGAATCCTTTATTTAAATTAAAAGTGCGTACCAAACCAATACATTTTGAAAATGATGTGTTTAGTATGCTAAAATAATAACATTGATCTTGTATTTTGAGTTTTGTAATTTTAAATTTTTTACCTTAATCCCTTGACGATTTAATAATCTGGATAGTTTTTTATCTAAAATCAGAAGTTGTTTCAAGGGCCTAAATTTTCAACAGATTATCTTTTTTACCTTGAAATTTTCTATTAAAAATGGAAGAAACATGTCAGTGTAAGAAATGCACTTTAAAATCAGTTAGGAAATTATCTGATAACAATGTATTACAGTTTTCAACCGATTTTCGTCTGAAAAATATGAAAAAATATGAAAGGGCATCAAAGGATTTTTTAAACCTCAATTTTCCTACAGACTAAATAAACAATGTTTTTGTTTGTCTCGGTAGATAGTAGGATCATACAGCTACAGCTCCCTAGTATGATCATACAGCGACAGGTCACCCCTCCCAAGTATGATCATTGATCATACAGCTACAGGTCCCCCCTCCCTAGTAAGATCTTACAGCTACAGGTTCCCCTCTCTAGTAGGATGATACAGCTACAGGTTCTTCCTCACTAGTAGGTAGGATCATACAGCTACAGGTTCTTCCTCACTAGTAGGTAGGATCATACAGCTACAGATTCGTCCTCCCTAGTAGGTAGGATCATACAGCTACAGGTTCTTCCTCCCTAGTAGGTAGGATCATACAGCTACAGGTCCTTCCTCCCTGGAAGGATTATACAGCTACAGGTCCCCCTCTCTAGTAGAATGATACAGCTACAGGTTCTTCCTCCCTAGTAGGTAGAATCATACAGCTACAAGTCCTTCCTCCCTAGTAAGATCTTACTGCTACAGGTCCCCCTCTCTAGTAGGATGATACAGCTACAGGTTCTTCCTCACTAGTAGGTAGGATCATACAGCTACAGGTTCTTCCTCACTAGTAGGTAGGATCATACAGCTACAGGTCCTTCCTCCCTAGTAAGATCTTACTGCTACAGGTCCCCCTCTCTAGTAGGATGATACAGCTACAGGTTCTTCCTCACTAGTAGGTAGGATCAAACAGCTACAGGTCCTTCCTCTCTAGAAGGATCTTACTGCTACTGGTCCCCCTCTCTAGTAGGATGATACAGCTACAGGTTCTTCCTCACTAGTAGGTAGGATCAAACAGCGACAGGTCCTTCCTCACTAGTAGGTAGGATCATACAGCTACAGGTCCTTCCTCCCTAGAAAGATCTTACTGCTACAGGTTCTTCCTCACTAGTAGGTAGGATCATACAGCTACAGGTCCCCCCTCCCTAGAAAGATCTTACTGCTACAGGTCCTCCTCTGTATAGTAGGATGATACAGATACAGCTCCCTCCTTCCTGTTAGCCTAGTAGGCCTACCCATGCCGGTAGTATCCTCCCCCCCCCCACAGTAGGCCTACCTAGCTATGGTTTCTAACCTGGCTGAAGAGTGAGGACTATGTTTTGTAAAGGTTTGGGAAGATTGCGCGGCAACATTTATAGAAACTGTTGCTTTAAACAGGAATAAAGAAACTAGATTTATTTTTTACCACTTATCTATCAATCTATCTTTATATCTATCTATCTATCTGTCTGCAAAGGCGTACCCAGAAATAAACCAAAGGAGCTCCTTGAGGGGAAAATTTTAACTATAAGTTCAAAACATTTTGCTTAACTTGGATACTTTAAAGCTACACACTACACATATTGTCCAATTACCTTACAAATACTACTTTATCTCTCCTTCAAACAAAACTAGCAGAAAAAAAACAGCAAAATAATTCTTTTATGTTCTTCACTTTTCACTTTCAGATTTTAAAAGTGTGATAGCTCTGAGTTCTAGGGGGGGCATTCCCCCCTTGCCCCCTCCCCCCTGTGTACGCCCTATTCTGTCTGTCATCTATCTATCTCTCTAACTATCTATTTGTCTGTATGTATGTCTGTATATCTTCATCTAACTATCTCTCTGTCTATCTTTATCTATCCTAACCTATCTATCTTCTCAATCTTTCTACAGACTACCTACAAGGTAAGTCAAAAAAAGTGTGATTTACGGCGCCTGGTACAAAAGTGTAACTTTTTCTGTGCAACTCTTCTGTATGGGGTTTTTTGAAAATTTTTTGAAAATTTTTAATGTTTTTGGTAAAAATCCGCGAACCCTTTTTTCTCTCAAAATCAAAAGTTTAGATAAGCAAAATTGTGTATATTACCTATTTCTATCGAAATTTAAAATTTTATAAAAATTGAATCACAGTAAATTCGCAAAATTGTAACAAGAAAATTCGCAATTTTCAGTTTTGGTCTAATTTTTAAGGAAAAGTTATTTGAATTCTCTAGTTCCTTTCTTCTTAGTATATTCAAAAGTTAAAAAATATACGCTGTTCAGTTGAAACTTGAAGAACCGTTGAAAAACAACTTTTCCTTTAAATTAGAAAAGAAAATTGCAAATTTTATTGTTACAATTTTGCCAATTTTCTGTGATTCTGTGATACTATCTTTATAAAATTTTAGATTTCAATAGAAATAATTTATATACACATTTTTGCTTTTCTAAACTTTTGATTTTGAGAGAAAAAAAAGTTTGCGGATTTTTTTGGCACTTGGAGTACCAAAAAAATAAAAAATAAATTCAAAAAATACTAAATAATCTCCATACAGGAGAGTTGCACGAAAAAAGGTACACTTTTGCACCAGGCGCCGTAAATCACACTTTTTTTTACTCACCCTGTATAAACCTAAACCTAACCTAACGTTCAAAAACTGAGGAATAACTTTTTTCCATTAACTAAGAACAAAAATATATCAAGGTTTAAAATTTTTCATTCGGACTTTCAAGTAGGTTCAACGTATACTACGGTTTCCAGCGAAATAAGGAAAAAGTAGAAAAAGTGGTTTATATATATATAATAGGTGATCTAAAGGTCTGCTGTAACCTTCATCATATTATGTTAAGAAAGTATTTAATATATTTAAGATTACACTGATATCTCTAATATATTTAAGATTACAATGATATCACTAATATATTTGAGATTACACTGATATCTCTAATATATTAAGATTACACTGACATCTCTAATATATTTGAGATTACACTGATATCTCTAATATATTTGAGATTACACTGATATCTCTAATATATTTAAGATAACAGTGATATCTCTAATATATTTAAGATTACACTGATATACCTAATATATTTTAGATTACACTGATATCTCTAATATATTTGAGATTACACTGATATCTTTAATATATTTAAGATTACAGTGATATCTTTAATATATTCAAGATTACACTGATATACCTAATATATTTTAGATTACACTGATATCTTTAATATATTTAAGATTGATATCTCTAATATATTTGAGATTACACTTATATCTCTAATATATTTGAGATTACACTGATATCTCTAATATATTTAGGATAACACTGACATATTTTTAATTTTCAAAATTACACTGATATCTCTAATATTTGAGATTACACTGATATCTCTAATATATTTAAGATTACACTGATATCTCTAATATATTTAAGATTACACTGATATCTCTAATATATTTGATGTTACACTGATATCTCTAATATATTTGAGATTACACTGATTTCTCTAATATTTAAGATTCACTGATATCTCTAATATATTTAAGATTACACTGATATCTCTAATATATTTGAGATTACACTGATATCTCTAATATTTGAGGTTACACTGACATCTCTAATATTTGAGATTACACTGACATCTCTAATATTTAAGATTACACTGATATCTCTAATATTTGAGATTACACTGACATCTCTAATATTTAAGATTACCCTGACATATCTCTAATATATTTGAGATTACACTGATATCTCCAATATTCGAAATTACACTGATTTATCTCTAATATTTGAGATTACACTAACATATCTCTAATTTTTGAGATTACACTGACATATCTCTAATATTTAAGATTACCCTGACATATCTCTATTATTTGAGATTACACTGACATCTCTAATAATTGAGATTACACTGACAACTCTAATATTCTGGATTACACTGACATATCTCTAATATTTGAGATTACACTGACATATCTCTAATATTTGAGACTACATTGATATCTATAATATTTGATTTAATATTAAATTAAAGCCGTGCTGCTACGCCCCTAATGAGGGAGTGGTTCTAAGCTCTGTAAGGGGTGTGCTACAATTCTAGTTTTTGTTGATCTAAGTATGATTTATTGACTCCATCTTTTAACTTCATTTTTCTATTCACCACTCCTAGGTTCTCTCTATAAGAACTTATATCTTGACCCTGAGGTCATGGTACTCTCTCTATGTGGTGAGCTATAGTTTTTGTTTAGTTTTTAACCATTACATTCTCTTTTGGCTTTCTAACGTTTCAGATAATTCAAAATTTGTTTTTGCCATGCATTTAGAATTATGGGAATGCACAGGGGCGTATACAGGATTTAAGTGAGGGGGGGCACGATTTTTTAGGAACAAAAAAATTCATAATTAGGAACAAAAAACCGCGCGTCAGTCGAAAATTTTTTTTGACTTAAAAGACTCAAATTTGAGTAAAAATTAATGACTAAAGACTACAAAACTAGATTTTAAACTTTTCACACATTATTGTTTATTAAGAGTAAGACAGATATTTTTAAATTTGCACTAGGGTTTCTTTCCCTTAAGCATGCTATTGAGAAGCTATTCTGAAAATAGGAACAAAAAATTCCAAATTCAGGGGGGGGGCTACTCCCTGAATCTGTCAGGGGGGGGGCGAATGTCCCCCGCCCCCCCCCCTGTATCCGCCCCTGGGAATACAATTATAATAAAAAAGATTACAAGGCTGTACAATAAAGTAAAAATAAATAAATTATGATTAAAAAACAAAAAGAGTACTTTTACTATCTTTACATTTTACTTCTGTCTTTCCTTCTTTCTTTCTATTTTCGCAATTTAAAATGGATAAAGCATTAAATTCAAAAATCTATGTCTGGAGGGGCACTGCCTCCATACCCTTCCCCCCCCCCCCCACCTCCCATGTTCACACCTGCAGTTTTGCAACCTTTGTTTTAAACACACTATGTCATATTATATCTATAATCTTCTATTTTAAAGACTAAATGCAGGACGTTTTGATGAGCATTGTGTTTATTAGGACTCCCTGTAAGTAGAAATAGTTTCAGAAATTGATTAGCCTGTACCCACTCTATGCCTGTCGCCTGCTGCAGTATATTGGCCTGACCTTGGAAAGTTCGTTTGAAGTCCGACTCCCCTTTTCCCGCCAAACCAACACGTGATGATCAGCTGTTTTCGGCACCCACCTTACTTAAAACTGGCAAATATTCGGCAATGTTAGCCGAAAAGTTTAATTTGAGTTTTTTTTCAAAATTATAGGTAAGCATTCTAAGAAACTTAGCCTTTTTTTACAAAATCAAACACTTGCTGAGTAGTGAGTGTAGTAGCTGTTTCCGATCATAAATTCTATCAGAGAACAAAATTATGCTGTAGTTGAACACCCTGTTGTAAATGGAGTTCCCCAAGGTTCCTCTGTAAGACCCTATGTTTAATTTGACTCCTACAAATTGTAAAAACATTTAACTTGCTCAATAAGCTACAGCTCCAGTAACCGTATATTACCGTAAAATTGAAAGAGAGGAAGGAATAAGAATCGGAGGGGGGGAATACTTACATAGGAACTATGTAAAGCAAAAAATAAATTAATAAATGAGGGATATTGTAGTTTGTAGGTAAAAGACAAGCGAGAAAATTTTAAAAGAACGCTGACAATTTTACAAATAAGAACACTGAATACTGGAAATGCCACCAAAAAATTAACAATCAACAACAGTTAATAAACCAAATTCGATCGTTGTATTATGTGGAGCAATTTGAAGTGTAAAAAATCCAATAATTCAACAACAGCAATGGGTACGCCCCCCCCCCCTCCCTCGGCCCAGGTTCAGACAACAGTTTAGCCCAGGGCAGTTTTGGTAATTACTATAGTGGTGGATGGGGTGATTGAACTGTAGACTGCCGCAGCTCTAGAAGCTTGAGATATATTTCTGCAGGAAACATGGATCACCGGCATCTAGAACTTGTTAAATGAATATGAAAATATAATTTTACTTTTTAAGTAACGAAATTGAGTCTTTGTCACAAACTCAAATTTTCTAATCTCAATATCTTTTAAACCTTATATGTAAACCTTTGATTTTTCTAACTTAGAGTATAAAATCTAACAGAAATTCATAGTTTGAAATATCTCTAAGGTTTACAACATTGGATTGCAAAGATAGCGGGATTAAAAAATCAGAGTTTGTGAGATTCCATCACACACATGATAACATTCAGGAGATATTAGCACAATGTAAAACAAACCCTGCTAAAGAAAAGTATGCAGGATTTTATCCCCGGGTGGGGGGGAGAGGGGGGGATTTTATCCCCGGGTGGGGGGATTTAATTGTATTTTAAAGGATTAATCACCTAATGTCTAAATGACACCCCAATATTCACGATGAAGAAAACAACTATAATCTATCCTCAAATATGTTTATAGAAGTTCAAAACAAAAGATTATCAAGTATATTGAAAACTGTCTTGAAACGTAAAAACGTTTTTGTTTGTGACGCATTTTTAATCTTGAAACTTATCTGAATTAAATCCATTTTCAGAAATATGTTCAAACAATTTTTTTTATAAATTAATTGTACTGTCTATTTGTCATATTTGAACAACATTTTCTTACTTGTTCAATCTTCAAAAAGCATCGAAAATTGCGGGAACGATTATTAAACCCCAATTTCCTATAGAACTTAACAGTATAGAAAGTATTGAGTATTCTGGTTCTTAGGAACTTCTTTGCGATATAAGATAAGCTTCCTAAATTCGAAAATAAGAATTTGGTGTTTTTTCTTTCAAATTATGGATACATTAATAGATATTTCTAAAATCACTATTACAGGTATTTAAACAAAGGAAATAGACCGTTTCAATCACTTACAGGTATTTAAACAAAGGAAATAGACCGTTTCAATCGCTCTGTAGAGACTGTACGGAAATGGAATGTCTATATTATATCCGCATCATTAGTAAAAGATTTATATCTGGTCAGTTGATCATTCTATACAAATATTTCCTTTAAAGGGAGTGACCGGCTGGACATGGTAGTTAAGCTGAGAGTGCAGTATTGTAGAGAAATAATTAAAAAATATCAAAAATACATGTTTACGGTTTATAATTGCTGATTAAGAGCGCAAAATCGATTTTGAAATTTTTCCGAGATTGTCTGTTTTGGAGAATACATTTTAAAAATCTTTTTTTTTAATTATTCAACAACGACCATGAACAATTTGACAACAATTCTACAGTAAACAATCAGCTGTTTAGGAACAGGTTGATGAAATAAAACTCTTATCAACCGATCAATTTTGCACTCTTACTCAGAAATTATAAACTTCTAGCTGAAGGGCCAGGCGTTGCCCGTGGAGAAAAGAAAATGTTTTAATTAAAAAATTAAAACAAATATTAAAAACCAGCCAAAAATAAAGCTATAGCTAACATATATAAAACAAACTACGAAAATACGGGGCAACATGAATGTAAGTTTTAATCGTACATTAATCAAAATATGTTGATTCAATTATGCCCAGGTTAAAAGGAAAAATCTGCTAATCCAGGTAAAATATTCTAATCTGATCTGAGCTGGAAACTTTAGAATTGGATACCCTTAATCCCGAAAGCTTAATCTGAATATCCACGGTGGAAACTTACGATTTTCTTAATCCTCTCATTTTGTACACTCAGATTGGTAGAATTTAAGGTACTTTAGTGGATGAAGATTATGATAATCTGGAGATTAACAAAAAGAGGAGATCAAGCATTGATCTCAATATCCCCGATTCTAAAGTTTTCAGCTCTGAATTCAAGAATTTATACATCAAGAACTTACCATAAGCCTATCTGGTAAAATTATTAAGAATATTAACTAAACACTTTTAAAATCTTAACCCCCCTTCCCCCGTTCTTTATCAGAGACGTACTTTTAATAAGTTAGTTTCTTTATTCATTTTCTTGACCTATAGTTGATCCTTTAACATCGTACATTTCTCCAGACATATCATCTTAACCTTATACTACAGGAGAACATACGTACTTATATACATACATACAAACAGACATTACATACATACATACAATACAAGTGTACTTAGAACATATAAACATGCATACATACACCCAAACAGACATTACATACAGGGTGTCCCAAAAAACATGGGAATTCAGTGACGAATTCGATATCGTAGGGGGGGGGGGATTATGACGGGCTTCTGAGGGTGAGAACCGTTAATGTTCTCCAATTCTAGAATCCTATTAATCCTATTAATAGATCTGTATGTTTTACATCCACGTATTCAAAACTGAAGATGAGTTGTAGGCGTAGTGAGATTTTTGGTGAAGAGGGGGTGTGGTATCCAAGGAGTATGGAATATAAGGGAGAAGGAATCGACCCGGCCCGCCCTCATTCCATGGTACCATTTACATATGCTTTGCAGACGATAAGAACATATTTGAATAAGAAATATTTGTCTGATGTACAAATGCCGTGTACATGTATTCAAAATAGTTGATTGTGTACATTAAACAGGGAAAAAATTACACTCAATAACGCAAACAAGTGATTTTTTGTTTGGGAATGTAAATAATTGGGTTTATTTATTATGGTTAAGTAAAATAACCACATTAAAAAAATTTAAGGGACGACCTTTAAAAACTCTTTTTTAGAGTACTTCCTGCAAAGCATGTATAATCATATGGTAGGGCGGGCCGGGTCGATTCCTTCTCCCATATGTTCCATATTCTTTGGCGGTATCTCGACTAGCTCAATGAAAATACCATCTTGAAGATTTAGCAGTTCTTAAGCTTTTTATTGATTTTTTGTTTATGAATTCGGAAGAAGCCATACATAATCTTTTTTTAGACTAAAAGTTTGTTTGCTAAAAACATATTTGCACAAAGTTATTCTATATCACTTAATAGCTTAATATCATATAATTGTGAATAATATCGTTCAATATGATGTAATTTTTTGGATTTATTGTTATAATCTTTTTTTTCTTATAAAGTTGAAAAAAATAAGAAGATTTTTTCCTTCTAAATTTTTAGAAATATCATTACTCCCGTTTTGTCACGTTATCTGCGGGTCGGAGGTAAAACGGGTGCGGGTCGCCTTCCCCGCCTCGGGGGGGGGGGGGGGGGGGGGGCTTGATCTCAACTCGTATTCTAAGGATAAGCTCACCACCAGTTTAAGGCACCAATCTAGTGTGGTCCATCAGGAAAAATAATATTCTGAACTGTGGAAAACAAACTGCATCAGATATTAACTTTTAAAAACCCTATCAAATAAGAGATTGTTCACCTGTTTAAACTGTTTAAAGATACATATGCTACCCAAATATTGGGATTCAAAAGCAAAACCAGCCCAATCTAACCACTCAATCAAAGAAGGCCAACAAGTATTATTCTGATATACATATAGAAAATTAAATATATTTTTCTCATTTATCTAAAAATCGGATAGAAATTTAGTAAAAATGTTGTAAAACGAAACATTTTGATTAGTTTGAAGCGTTTCTTATTTTTACTATATTTCCACTGAGCTATAGATTATAACTCCTGTTTTTAAATTTCAATACAAGATAGTTTCTTCAGGAACTTTGCAAAAAAAAAAATTCCATAAAAGTATATTTTATTTTATATTTCTTCTTTAATATATATACTTTCTGTTTGCTTGTTTGATTTGTTGTATCCAATAAACGTTAAGACGGCTGAACCGATCAAACCAAAAAGGTTTATGGCTTGTCTAAGTTGATCAATTTTGCCTAGAAAAATGTCGAAATTTTCTATTTTTGTAAATGCTTTGAAAGCTTTTTAAGACAATGGCGCAACACAAAACGTTGGGTTTTAACTGATCTTGAGCAAAACAAAATAATAGAAAGACTTTGATAACAAACTGGAAATAGATTTATAGATATTTCGTTTTTATTTGTATGCGTGAGCTTGTGCCCACACCCCTTATCCAAAAATAAATTATTAAAGTTATAAAATAGATTATAAAGCTAAAATTATTAGCAGGAAAGGATGCGCGAAGCGCCCTAAAAGCCTTGTTCTTTAGAAAACATGAATTTATTTTGAAGAAAAATAAAAACCTCAGAGAGTAAATATCAAAGAAAACGGTTTTTGGTTTCTGGAATTTGTGCATTGCTTCGACTGTCCGTTAATAATCAGGAGCAATGCCCGCAACTTGGGAATTCTCGTTTATTGGGGATCATAAATAGAATAGAGTAGACACTAGACAGGAAGATATTTATATATTTACAAATATAGTCTTAACTTTATTTTCTCTTAACATATGACTCAGAGAAAAAATATATAACCTTAACCATGTTATACCACGTGTGCTTTGCTAATATAGGTTGGGCCAAACCATAGCATAATGATCAATTCATTGTAATCTTAAATGGCAGGCCCTCTTGCAGGGGCGTACGCAGAAATTTGTCCAGGGGAAGGGGCTTAAATTTGTTTTAATGTAAATGGGGGGGGGGGGGGCTCAGCACCCGTTGGAACCTGAACATCCCACGGAAACCACCATAGATTTTTTTTAATCCAGAGAAGCTGAGCCCCACCCGCCCTGTGTATGCCTTTGTAGGCCCTGAATCAAAGCAAAGCAAATTATTTGTATAAAAATAATCAAAACTTAAAGCAGATCAGCGTCGTTCAGCCATTAACTTTATATAAAGGTTATTTTATTAACTTTACCCATTCAAGCATAGCACTCATGAAATAGGCCTTTAGAAAGAGTCCCACAAGCCTGGGTGCACTGTGCAGTGGCGGTGTATTATAGACATATTGCCTAAACCGGCAGATTTTAAGATGGATTGAAAGGAAGGGGTTGCAGCAATGCGCTTGAAGCAACAGCTGATAAGAGTGAACAGAGTTCAGATGACTGGAAAGCCCGGGAAAACGGCATTATATCAGTTTAAAGTACTTTAAAGGAGTGGTTGTAGGGGCAACAAAAACTTTACATGTGGCATAGACAGAGCAGATGCAAAAGATTTGTTTTTAGGGGAATTCTTTACAAAACTTTTGCTATTTGCAGTTTAAACATACTTATGAACTCTACCCTTTTTGTCTTTAAATTACACATCGTTATATTAAATATGTAATTTGTCTTTAAATTATATCATTAGTGTATAGTTCGGAACTAAAACATTAATAAAAAATATTTTATCTCATTCTTCTCATTCTAAACTCACATTCTTCTCAACCTATACTCTCATTCTTCTCATCCTTCTAATCCTTTCCTGTATTTACATTCTTCTTATCCTGTACTCGATTATCCTTCTCATCTTGTACTCTCATTCTTCCTATCGTGCACTCTCATTCTTACATCCTTCTCATCTTGTACTCTCATTCTTCTCATCTTGTACTCTCATTCTTACATCCTTCTCATCTTGTACTCTCATTCTTCTCATCCTTCTCATCTTGTACTCTCATTCTTCTCATCTTGTACTCTCATTCTTCTCATCATGTACTCACATCCTTCTCATCCTGTACTCTCATTTTTCTCATCATGTACTCTCATTCTTCCTATCCTGTACTCTCATCCTTCTCATCTTTTACTCTCATTCTTCTCATGCTTTACTTTCATTCTTCTCATCTTGTTATCTCATTCTTCTCATCTTGTACTCTAATTCTTTTTATCCTGTACTCTCATTCTTCTCATTCTGTACTCTCATTCTTCTCATCTTGTACTCTCATTCTTCTCAATCTTTTCATCCTGTATTCTCATTTTTCTCATCCTGTACTCTTATTCTTCTCATTCTTTTCATCATGTACTCTTATTCTTCTCATTCTCATCCTGTGCTCTCAATCTTCTCATCCTGTACCCTCATTCTTTTCATTCTGTACTCTTATTCTATTCATCCTGTACTCTCAATCTTCTCATCCTTTTATCTCATTCTTTTCATTCTGTACTCTCATTCTATTCATCCTGTACTCTCATTCTTATCATCCTGTACTCTTATTCTTCTCATTATTCTCATCCTGTACTATCAATCTTCTCATCTTTATTTCTCATTCTTTTCATTCTGTACTCTTTCTTTTCATCCTGAACTCCCAATCTTCTCTTTCTCTCATCCTGTACTCTCATTCTTTTCTTTCTTTACTCTCATTCTTTTCATCTTCTAAGCTCATTCTTCTCATCATGTACTCTCATTCTTCTTATCCTGTACTCTCATCCTTCTCATTCTGTACACTCATTCTTAGAAAGATGAGTATAAGATAAGAAGAATGAGTTGAAAGGATGGTTACAGGATGAGTACCAGATGAGAAGGATGAGTATAAGATGAGAAGGATGAGTACAAGATGAGTATAGGATGAGAAGAATGGTTACAGGATGAGTACCAGATGAGAAGGATGAGTATAAGATGAGAGGATGAGTACAAGATGAGTATAGGATGAGAAGAATGGTTACAGGATGAGTACCAGATAAGAAGGATGAGTACCAGATAAGGATGAATACAGGTTGAGTATAAGATGAAAAGGATGAGTATAGGATGAGAAGAATGAGCAAAGGATGAGAAGGATGAGTATAGAATGAGAAGATGAGTACAAGATGAGAAGAATGAATACATGATGAGAAGAATGAGTACAAGATGAGAAGGATGAGTACAGGATGAGAAGGATGAGTATGCAGGATTAGAAGGATGAGTACAAGATGAGTATAGGATGAGAGAATGAGCACATGATGAAAGGATGAGTACAGGATGAGAAGGATGAGTACAGGATGAGAAAAATGACCACTGTAAGAAAAAAAATGAAAAGGACGAGTACAGGATGAGCTCAGAATGAGAAGAGGGAGTAGTATCCATGCATATCCTTATGCGTATCCTCCCTCACTAACAAGGGATAATGCAGTAAGCTTTAATCTGTTTAACTATTTATCTTTTACCAATTGTTTCGCGTTATACTGAAGAAGTTGATCCCAAGAAAACATTATATTTTATACAATATTCTAAATTAGTTAACAAAATATCTCTAAACATAATAAAACTGCTTCGAAGTTTGGATTGTAAATGTTCCTCCAGAAAAAATGTTGCCAAATCCAACTTTTGTTTGCTTCAGTGGTTATTATTTTGACAATAACTAATTGGATAAAAAAGATATATTTATATGCTTTCTATAATCTGAAATAATATCAAAATAATGCATAAATTATTTAATATACATTGATAACCAGAAAACTTGGAAATAGGAAGACGACTTCATAGCAATAATTAAGTGCATGCATTTGATGTGTTTATAAAGCAAACATTAAATCCCTAATTAAATGTCTGTTTACACTGGGGTTAAATATGATAAATATATATTGAGAATTTTCCAGGGAACTTTAGGCGTGTTTATGAGGGTGGTTCAGGTGACGCATCAGAAGGATGATGGTGGTGGTGGTGGGAAGGGCTATCAGTATTCCAGAGGGGGGGGGGGTGTCTGGTTGCATGATGATATATTATCAGGAATGACACATATCCCGTCAAAAGTTTAATTTCGTCACAATTCTCTATGAAGGGTGGGGGGGGATCCCATAGATTATGAATCAACTAGTATCATCTACCTTGTTAAAAGGACTCTAATTGTAAATTCAAGAGAACTTCTATTTAAGGAGGGACATCCCAGAATAACTTAACGGTTCCATTTAAATCTTTGACTGATCATCGAGAACGGAGATCTTAGTGTGTACATCTCTTAAATACTGTTTAAAAAGTCGTAAAATTGGAGTGTACGCTAACGTAGTGTGAACTCAACGCGGTTCTTTGTCCAACATGTTTTCAAGAAATTGAATATGAATATCTGTTTATATTCTGCCACTTCTAGAAAGTAAATATTATTATTCCTCAACTATGTATAGATTGCAACAAAGTGTTTAACTATTGTAAACACTATTGCAGATTAATAAGGAAAAATTAAAACTGGAGTCAAATAGCCGTCTTCCTATTCCACAGTTTTTTACGGGCCCCACACTAAAACTGTAGATTTGGTTAATTTAACAATAAACATGTAAAACAGGTTTATGTATACATTTGTATAATATCCAGTTTGTAGTCCCGCTTTTCACTAAATCATCTTTACATTAATGAACAAGAATGAACTGGATTGATGTCAAGAGCGTAGGAGGTTTTATGATAAGATTTTAAAGTATAGTGAGAGACCACAAACAAAGTAGGGGGTTAGGATAAACTAAGCTTTTTCTTGTGTATAACAAAGTAACAAATCTGAGAAAAAAATCTATTTCATCTGCTAAAAAAGTATTTTTAAAAATGTTTTTTCCCCCACTTCCCTCAAGGCTGGAGGTGGGGTGAGGTGTACAGTACCAAAATAACAAAATTTATTGATTTCCACATAAATTCATGTTTTCCCATTCTCCGTGGTAATCTGAGTCAGAATATGAATATAGCTTCAAAACAATATTAAAATCTTATTTAACATTTTGTACCCAATTTTAAAATAAAATTTATAATCAGGCTGAGTTTAAAGTAAAAGCCTATGTTTAGATTTTGTAAACAAGAATAAATAATATTGAAACACTCACATTTAAATAATATTTCCATCGAACTCATTCTTTTCTTTCTTTACTCTCATTCTTTTCATCTTCTAAGCTCATTCTTCTCATCATGTACTCTCATTCTTCTTATCCTGTACTCTCATCCTTTACCAGACATAAAATTAATGCCTTATCCCCCAATATTTCCAACATTTCCCAACGTCCGAATTTAAACCGTTTAGATTCATGAAGTTTTTGTTCAAATTCTTTAAAAATACCGACACACAGGGTGAACAGAAAAATGGCTTGTGACAAGTAAACTAAATATTTCCAACTATGTTAAAGCAAAATAGAACAGAAAAAATACAAAGTTCATCGCACAATGTTTTTTTCGACCAATTTTTTATAGGTTCTGAACAATATTTAAAAAAAATATATATTTCGGCATCTTTTAAGGTTTTCTTATGATAAACTAACATAAATAATTTTTTTTTTAAATATCTGAAGTTGATATCAAAAACAATCCTTAATTTTTCATATTTAAAAATAAAAAAATGTTAAAAAATATTTTTTTCTAAAATTGTTTAGTAAGCTTTTTTTTCGTCTGTCCCTAATATAAATAATGCCATTTGTTTTGTTTGTTACAAAGGCGGGATGAAAAAAATTAAGCCTGGATGAAGACTTCATTGAAATAATATCAAATTCATTTTTGTTTTGTTAAATTCAATTCTTTGTCTCCAAAATTGAAGTTTATTTGTATATAAATTATTTTTTTGAGTTTCCAATAGTAGTCCGGGAAGAATTTTTTAATTTACTAACCTTGTAAAAATCATGTTTCACATTTAGTCTGATGTCCGTTATCACGCTTTATTGCTTGAATGCCTTTGGCAATAAAATATATTCTTCTTATTTTTAAATAAACAACTTTAAATAGTTTAGCGAAATTTAAATCTTATTTTTTTTCTTTCAAAAACGTATCGAGAGGCCGAGTTTAAAGAATTTGAGCCGCGGCTCAAATATGGTTAGTTCCACTTAAAATTATATTCAATTTTTTTAATATTTAAGCCGGCGCTTAATTGAAACCAGTTTTTGGGGGATTTGAGACACGGCTTAAATTCGGACACAGAAAATAATGTACATGATGAATTAACGTAAGCAAATTATCCGTCTCTTATTAGAACTGGAGGAATATACTCCTGACTATGCTCTGTATCATCGTCCTCGACATATTATAAATATATATATATACAAATGTTTGCAATAAAATAAAGTGAACCAAATGCATAGAAAAACTTTTTTGTTGTTGGTTTGTTCAGAAATCGTTTAGAAACTGTTATTCTATTATATTCAAAGTTTCATGAAATATTAGTCTATCGATAAATAAAAAAGTTATCACAAAAGTACAATACCTACTCCAAATCTGACCACTCGTACAAAAATATCAAAGTGGATTTTTCTATTCAAACAATTTTGTAATTAAAAAAGTTTTTCGCAGATTTTTGTTATATATTCTTTGTTTGTCAATAGATTATCATAATATTCTTAAACAAAATTAAAAAATGAAACTGAAATAATTTTTAGGTTAGTTTTTTGTATATGCATTGCAATGCTAGGAAATGAAATTTACAATTGTCGATTAAAAATGAGTTTATCAGGCAAAAAAAATATTGGAAATAAGGAAGGTCTTAACAAAGATTGAAACTACTCCAATTAAACACCCACAGTTTATGATTGATCTTAATTAAAAAAACTAAATAAAAATTAATTGTAAAAAATAATATATTGAGCTAAAATTACACAAAATAAATATATTAGATAATTGAACAAACCAGAAGCATTAAATCCATCACAAAATCTTTATCATCACTAAATTGTAAAACGATTATCAAAAATACGACTTGGTTAACATGGACTTGTGAGATTCCTGTATTTTCGAGACATGGAGCATTTGATCATCTTCATCGGTATCCCTGAAGATAAAGATCTATGTACATAAAGAAAAACATTATCCCATGTACATAACACCAATAAAAGGAAATTCCTAGATTTGTGTACATTAAAAAGTACTCTAGTTGGACAAAAGTATAAATTTCAGTGCTACATGCAGTATGATCGATTATAATAATGATCATTATCATAATTATCATTGACCATCTCAGCTGGAAAAAGGTTAACTGTCAGAAATGCTTGTTTAATAAAATAAAAGTTGTATTTGAAGAGTTAAGACATAGGAGATATCTGGACAGTTTCTCGAAATACGGAATTAGAAAGATTTTACTCAAAAATAAGTGAATAATTATTATGACACTTATGATTATTCAATAACTATAACTTGTTTTACAATAAACTGGT
Source organism: Eurytemora carolleeae (assembly GCF_000591075.1). Lineage (NCBI taxonomy): Eukaryota > Metazoa > Arthropoda > Copepoda > Calanoida > Temoridae > Eurytemora > Eurytemora carolleeae. The sequence continues at coordinate 130,341 of NW_019397117.1, forward strand.
TACGTACATGCATTTCAATACATAGTTAATAAGTTGATTTTCAAACTGCTGGCAAAACTACTTGCTTTAAAGCAACATCACATACACACACCCTCTCACACAAACAAACCCGCATAAATGTCGTCTTCATAGTTTACTGTTTTCTGAGTCTTAGGTGTGACTAAAAAATTAAGCAATAGGCACTGATCATTTTAATGAAACATAAAGACCTTAGAATTTACTTTAATCCATTTTTTCATGATCATTTAATATGGTTCATATTACAGTTCACCAAGGTTTTGTATTGTGCCAGAGTGAAATGTTACCAATGCAGTACAAAAAATCAAATGCACAGACACTTAACTGTATTTTTCAAATAAGTCTTAAATATAGATACATATTTTATAGAATGATGGGTTATCTACTTATAATAATAATAATAAAAATAGGTAGTATCCTCAAGATTGCCTACCATAATATAATGTCAATACAATAAAAATACAATTCCTGTGTTGCATGTTCCTTTCATAGAATTATTTGAGCTGATAAATTCCTAATCTAACTAATACATGTACTAAACCTTTATTTCTCTTTTCAGTATTCAGTGCAGTTATTAGTATTAGTTTATGGAATATCTACCAAATTATTTTCAAAAGTACCATATCCACTGTTATCCTGAGCAGAGGAGATAATATGATCTGGAGCTGGTTGTATTCTAGTACCAGGATACACGTCCTAGATACAAACATGATTAGGTTGACTACGTTGGCATGGTGCTAACTGTATTCTAGTACACGTCCTAGATACACATATTATAAGGGTGACTACGTTTACATGGATACACGTCCTAAATACGAACATGATAAGGGTAAATGCAGTATACCCGGAGAACTGGAGGAATAAACTCCTATCTATGCTCTGTATACTTGGAGGAATACACTCCTAACTATGCTTAGCATACCTAGAGGATTAAACTCCTAAATATGCTATGTATACCTGAAGAACTGGAGGAATATTCTCCTGACTATGCTCTGTATACCTGGAGAACTGGAGGAATATACTCCTGACTATGCTCTGTATACCTGAAGAACTGGAGGAATATTCTCCTGACTATGCTCTGTATACCTGAAGAACTGGAGGAATATACTCCTGACTATGCTCTGTATTTAGAAACAACAAACATAAAAGTAAACCTAAATTACAATTAGCTTTCTCTGGGATATCATCTTTTTCAGATTGGTTGCTGTTTTTCTGAGCATGGTCTGTTTAAACCTACTATTTCTATACGAAATTGTATATATATGCATTTTCGTACAAGTTTGAAACAGCTTTATATCAACTCTCGAGTTAGGAACTTCAGAAAGACGTCTCAAGGGTCTCGATGAAAAGCTTAAGTGATTAGCTTTCAGCCTATACCCCCTTTCATTTTTCCTTTACTGTCCCTTTAATAGGCAAAAAAAACATGGGTTCTCTTGTTTTGTCAGTTTTAACAAGTAAAGGAATATAAATTGAAAAATATTATATTTATATTTTACAATTTAGGAACACTACTTGCAACCTAGTGGTTTATGAATATCGTTTTCAAGCGATATTTTAATGAAAAAGATAAGAGGTTTATTTACTTTTTTGAATTTCAAACTTTTCTAATTAAGGGGGGGGAGGGGGTGTTGCACAAAGCGTTTTACTGTCCGGAGTGCAAACATACATGAACTTAAAAATATGTCTTCTACATACATTTATCGGTTTAAAAAGATCCGAGCGAAAATGCGCACTTTTTCTGAAAACCATTACGGTTTTTTTAATGTTGGTCTTTTGGGGCGAAAATTTTAGTGTCTATTTGTTGTGGGAGTCTCATGATAAAAAGCTCATTTGGTGATGTTAAGATTGATTGATTGTGAAGACTATTTTTTCAGAAAAAGCGCGCGCGCACTTTTGCACGGAACTTTTCAAACCCAAACAATGCATGTGCAATACATATTTTCGAGTTCAAATGAAAAAAAATGTTTTGCACACGGTTTAAATTTTCGGAGAGTTATACGTTTTGTGCCCCCCTACCCCCTTTTTGCATTACTTGATAGGAGAGAGCTTTCTGCAGAAGTTTGACCAGATCTGTGCAGTAAATATATTAATTGTGATCACAAAGAGAACCAAAGCATATTTCGTTCTCGGAGTTATGTTCGAGAAGTCACCAGATCTAAATTCAAAATTTTGTGAGAATTGTAAACAATGTAACTGAAAACTTCAATTTAAACTAGAAAAAAGTTGAGATTCAGAGCATAGCTGTATTTTAGTTCAGACTTGAGAACATTGCTGTATTTTTTGAAATCAGAGCTACAAATTTGTAAAATGGCTGTAAATGGAATCACTTAATTTAAAAAAAATCATATCAAATCAAATCAAATCAAATCAAATCAAATCAAATCAAATCAAATCAAATCAAATCAAATCAAATCAAATCAAATCAAATCAAATCAAATCTGTAGAAATTTCCCGAAAGCATTCAAGTTTCAGAATGGAGTTTCAAGTCCAACATCTGCCAAGCGCTATCCCTTTAACATATTTGTAATTAACCTGAGAATAGAGAATATAACCATAAAGAACTGAAGAAGACCAACACTCATTATAACAAAATTAATTGCTGAAGCGTGAACCTGAATTTAATGTTTTTATTAATAAAATTTTTTTTTTTGATGAAGAAGCAGTTTTGATATCGGAACTACTGTTATCGTTAATCTTGAACGCTTAATCTCAATATCCAACCTGGGCACATTTAAATTTGAGGATAAACACTTGACCACTTAATTCAAGTTATCCCTACAAGGTATAATCACCACGGGTCATGAAAGTGGAATTGATATAACACGTATACTTCACGATATACAGGGTGTCCCACGAAACATGACAGTTGGTGAATAATTTAGAATGTCTTCTTCCATAATTTGTTAAGTTTATTAATACCAAAGACAGTAATAAAAATATTATATCGGAGTCATATTATAGTAAAATTGATTTCAAAGTAAAATATATTTGAGCAAAAGATTTTTTAACGAAATGAACTGCAAAAAGCCTTTAATATAATAATACTTAAAACTATTTATCAACAGTCATGTTTCGTTGAACACCCTGTAGATCAATTGATTTATCCCGAAAACAACACAAATGTTCTGACTACAGTTTTAACCCTGCCAATTAAACTTGCCAGGTCTAACAAATCCCCTTTTTAAAAAGAAATCAAAATTATCTTAGATTTTGTGATTAAAGATATCACCAACACCTTAAGAACGGAGGGGGGGGGAGGGGTGCATATTTGGTGATTAATTAAGAAGCATGAGATAAGATGTACTAAAATTATCCAATATTTACCTTTTTGTTTATCTTGCTAGGAGCGTAAACAAAGGCTAAATTATGTCGGTCTGCAAAGTGTTTAAGTAGAAAGTAAAGACAACCTGAAAAAATAACGTAGTCAAAAAAGAATATTATTTTGTTAATATTTTGACAGATACAAACCGAATGGTGTGATGAGAGGACAGGAGAGTGAGTACATCATAACCATCGCAAATATTAATAGCATTCTTGCATATTGTTCTCCAAACCTACAATATTTTTTTCTTTAGTATTTAGTTCTAGGTGTATAGCGGAACCTTTCGCAAGGGCATACATTTTCTAGATCAAACTATTTTTACCATTTCCTCTCAATTTCCCCGTTTTAACGCTCATACAATGAAAACCAGGAAACTGTGGAATAGGAAGACGACATTAATGCAATAATTAAGTGTAATTGACGTTGTTTCAAAACAAATGGCTATACTAGTAACTTATTAAATGACTTATTAAGTGTAATGGGCCTGTTTACACAATTGCCGTGACTTATGTTAATTGGACTAATTAAAAGTCAAACAATGAGTCTAAAATTCGGCTTACTATTCCAAAGTATTACGGTTTTCTGTACTTAATCTTTATTTAAAACAAATGAGTTTTAAGAAAATAGACGCTTAAAAATGCCCTTGTTAAAGTATCTAAAAAAAAGTTAGATCTTTTTATTAATAATCTGGACATGGTATCAGGTATTTGTTTATTAAACTATTAGAAAACTATAGTTGCCTGAATTCATAAGTGACTGCTCTCTGTATAGCTGGAGTTTCAGCTTTACTTCTTGAGAAACAGAGTTGAACCATGTACCAGAACATTTCGGGAAACCTAAACAGAGTTGAACCATTTACCAGAACATTTCAGGAAACCTAAACAGAGTTGAACCATGTACCAGAGCAATTCAGGAAACCTAAACAGAGTTGAACTATGTACCAGAACATTTCAGAAAACCTAAACAGAGTTGAACCATGTACCAGAAAATTTCAGGAAACCTAAAAAGAGTTGAACCATGTACCAGAATATTTCAGGAAACCTAAAAAGAGTTTAACCATGTACCAGAACATTTCAGGAACCTAAACAGAGTTGAACCATGTACCAGAACATTTCAGGAAACTTAAACAGAGTTGAACCATGTACCAGAACATTTCAGGAAACCTAAACAGGGTTGAACCATGTAACAGAACATTTCAGGAAAACTCAACAAATAGGAGAACTGTTAAAAAAAACTTATTAAAGGAAGCAAAACCATTCTGATTTTAAATAAACCTATGGTTAAAACTTGTGTGTTTGATAGCGCTTAGAAAAATCGACCCATTTCAATATACACAATGCAAAGTTAACTTAAAATTGGAAATTTTAAGTTTTATTGAGATGAGGTGATATCTGGGGAATCCATCAAGATCAATGATTAAGGGAAGGAAAAATTTGTTTGCTACAACAAAAACACAAAAAAAAACACTAAAATATAGGTTTAATTTACTAGAACAAATAAAACAAAAAGCTGCATCTAAAACGCACAAGAAATATTTTGAATAAGCAGTATAACAAAAATACTCATAATTTAATATTTCAAACTGTGTTGCTTGAACCTTTATTTCAGCTTCATAAATACCATGAAATAAATATCTATATAAATTACCTAATAAGTTCTAATGCAGAGCCTATAAGAGCTGCAGTGATCACATAGTTAACAAAGAAGGCCCCAGAGTCGGGCAGAAATATGCATTCCCATCTGAAGTAAAAAATTATCAGATATTAACTATACTTAGTTTAAAATATATTTAAAGATGGAAAATAACTCACTTGTATGTATCTGTGTTGTTCTGGAAGAGAAAATTAAAATATGCTTTTCCTGTGGTGAATCCAAAAGTGGGAAGGATTATGACCATGAACAGAAGATACCTTAACAGAAAAGATTTTCAACATAATTGATATAAACTATTGATAAAACATTTAAAGAAATAAATACCAGAAAGTTTTCCGCATAACAGAATGGTTTTCCTCAGATCTAGTCCATCTTCCCAGCCATCGATCTGATCAATTATAATTTAAATATCAGTTTATCTTATTTAGTCCATCTACCCAGCCATCGATCTGATCAATTATAATTTAAATATCAGTTTAACCTAATTAAGCCAACTACCCAGCCATCGATCTGATCAATTATAATTTAAATATCAGTTTTATCTTATTTAGTCCATCAATCCAACCATCGGTCTGATCAATTATAATTTAAATATCAGTTTTATCTTATTTAGTCCATCTACCCAGCCATCGATCTGATCAATTATAATTCAAATGTCAGTTTTATCTTATTTAGTCCATCTACCCAACCTTTGCATGATCTGATCAATTTCTGTCTAATTGGTTCATCTACCCAACTATTGATCGAATCAATTAGTATACAAATTATCAGTTTCCCATAGATCTAGTCAATCTATCCAACTATTCACCTGAACAAGTAATATACAAATTAAAAGTTTCCCTCTGATTTGGTCCATTTGGATCTTAATTTTTTTTAAATTTAACATTCAAGATTTCAAAAACTGAAACCTGAAAGAATAACGAACCATTGAATACACATCACAAGTTGCAGGTAGACGATGTTATCACTGTCTATTTTGTGCTTAAAATATACCCGAGTATGACACAAGAAGTGGAAGAAGGGCAGTAAAGCTCCAGAGCATAACTGTAGGAATAAAGTCCTTAATCCAGGAACCTCCGGTACTTCCCTAATTTATTTGAGTAGAGGTAACATAAACTCAGATCAGGGAATATTTGTATTAGATAGCCTGTTAAAGGGACTACATGTGTAATTTCAAGTAACCCTCTATGTCAAGGTAAGCATGCCTAATTTCCAATTACGACGTTACCAGTAAAAGCTTTGTCTGATTTAGAAATCCATGTGTTTTTTAACTGATCATTTTTACTCGTGGTTTCTCTATAAATGTTTTGCACATTTTTTCTTTTAAAGCAACAATAGAGAAATTACGCTTGCAGTCCCATTTAAGTCCAGGAATTCAGCCGCTGAACCTATTAACCAGAGGACAACCTTTAAAGATGACAGGTTCAACTTCAGAAATCGACAGCTAATTCTAGGAATCTTGGATTTAGATTCAATACAATAATTTCCAGCTCAGTTCAATTCAGTTAGGCTCACAAAGCATTTAATTTTTTCTTACAAGAGTGCACTAAGAAACGCTTTTTTACAAATCCTTAAATTTTATTTTAAGACAATTTTTAATTTACACACCAGAGCTGAAAACTTTAGACTGAGGTATACTTAATCCCAATTACTTAATCTGAGTATCCAATGGACAAGCTTTTGATTTTCTTCTCAATACGTTCTTTCTTGGATATAGTAGAGAAAAATTAAAAATCGGTTTTTAAAAATTAGTAATTCCTCCCGTTTCTGTATATAATCTTGAATGGCGCGCAAAACTTTAAATTTATCGGCTTTATATATGCGACTCTGATTGGTTGAATTTTATACACTTTTCAGGATACAAGTACAATATTAGGTTAGTCTTTATATTAAGAAAAAGAGAGGATCAAGAATTAATCTCAATATCCACCATTCTAAAGTTTTCAGCTCAAATATACAAAGTTTCTTAAAAGTTTCTGGTCGCAGGGCGGCGTATTATAAATTTTATAGATTTGAAAGGCTTGAATTTTCTAGATTAAGACAAGACAAAAATTTCTGTCCAAAAACTTTTAAGCACTCCGAACCAAAAAAAATAGTGTTACATATTTATTCCAGAAGATTAGATAAACACATAAGATTTCACCTGGAAATCCATGGTAGGTCCAAAAAGTGCTATTAGAATAGTATCAAACTGACTGACAGCATATTCTGGTGTAGTGAGGAAAAAGGTGACACAGAAGAGAATTATATTAGATAAAAGCCATTTCAGAAGCAACCACTGCCGTTTATCTGCATTAAAAATGTTTCAAAAAAGTAGGAAAGGAATTGAGTTCTTGCCACAAACTAAACTTTATAAATCCCTATTCTTTGCAACCTGACCGTGTAAATCTGTGATATTTCACACCTAGAATATTTGATCCAACAGAACTATTAGTTGAACTATGTTCAGTCTACGACCTGGATTGCAAAAATATAGTGATTAGGAAATCAGAGTTTGAGGCAAAGACTCAATTCTTTTTATGGTAAAAATGATTTTCAAGGTAAAAATGACCTGAGAGGTGTTCCCAATAAATATCTCTAGGAGGCGGTGCAAACCAAACCTTCCAATCATTAGATTTTATGCTGGAACTGAAAATTTAAAAAATATTATTTGTTCAAAAATATAAACTAATCAATTCAAAACTTTAATATTATTCTTAATTTAAGACCCAATAACTGGAGCACCGTTTACCAGGATTACAGTTTTTTAAAATAAAAAAAAATCCCTACAAAAATGTCAGCCAATTTGGTCCAACCGTTTGGCTGCAGCAATAGCTAACATACAAATATAAAGATATATACGAGTAAAGAGCTTACTTTTTTAGATCATAAATAAAATGATTTATTTTTTTTCTTCAGATTTATAAGAAGAGTGTCTTCTAAATACCTTATAGGAGTTTTCTAAATTGTAACAATATTGTATTATTTAGAGTGTGAACTGTGAATTGGTGACTTAGTTTGCAATACCTGAGTGAAGAGATTGCAGATTTCTTATTATATCGGCTTAAAATAGAAGGTTCATGGTCTTCATAAACATACTTCGCACCATTCACAGAATTAAAAGTCACAAAGGCCATACCTTAACAGTTTCATTAAAGGGACTGTTAACAGCCCGATTCACAACTTTTATCTGATAAATAATGTGGAAGATATTGTCGTTGTTTTATCTTAAAAACTGTTAAATTCTGATCATTCAAATATGTTTTCCATACGTAGAAATGCGCAAGTCAGTTTTAAAATCATCAGCATTGATATTTAATTCATATTTGATCGAACAATGCTTTTAAGGGTACTATTGTAAATCAGGTCTTGTCATCTTTGCATGGTGGGTTACCTAAAATTACACTAGCAGTCTCTTTAAGCTAACATGTTTAGAATTACAAAGTTTTAAAGATCGACTAAAATTTTATAATGAACTACTTACCTAAAGGTGAATGCAATGACATTTCTTTAAGCTTGATCACATTAGATTGAAGTTCAGTAATTTGATCTCCATAGAACTCTACAACATCTACTGCTGTGCTACAAGGAGAGCAAAAACAGCAACATAGTCTAAATTATATGATAAAACAGAAGGCGTAGGATATTTTGAAACGGATGTAAGACAAGTAAAATTAAGAGTCTATCAATTAAGTTTTATTTTTTCATAAAAGCATTTCTGCTGCTCCGCCATTGTGTCTATATAATACTGACTGGGAATTTAGTTAATTAGCACAATTAACAGTATTCATAGATAACTTTCCCTTTATAAAATAAAATAGATAATGTCATATAAAGCTGGATGAAATGTTAACTGACTGTTACCTGGAGCAGCAGTGTGGGTACATACTAAGCCCCCTATCATGCTTATCCTTATACTTGACACCATACTCGTAACAGGAGAGAGCATCCAACAGTTCATTATGGGCCTTGGTCAGCTTTGTGACATCATAAACTATCTTCACATCATACAACTCAATCCTGATAATATTAACATATTTAATTATTGAGGAAAGGTAAAATATTGGCTCGAGGGACGGTACAATATAGGCTTGACGGATGGTTGAAATATGCGCAATAACAACCTGGGATAGGCTTCTTTCATGTGTCTTCTGATGAGCTCTTCCGTGCACATATTCAGAGGAATGTTCTCGATGCAAATGGTTGGTGTGATTTCTAAACCAGGATCCCGAAACTTAAAAAAATATTATCATTTTCACTTCTTTTTCATGTAATCAGATTAATTTGGAATCCCAAATTATCATCATTCAACAAGCGAATCAGTTCAAAAGTCCCTTTTGAATAAATTTATTTATCTATTAATACAATTTTGACATGATTTAACCAAATTTCATACAAGTCACACATTATGTTAAACAATGATTGATAGAAATAGGCTATATTCCAGAAAAAACACACAAAAAAAAACAAGTTTTCAAATACCTTAAGACCAGTTGAAAATTTTCGCATAGTGAAGATTGCAATAGGGAACAGTAGAAACGCTAAGAAATCATTAAGATAAGTCTCGTACTATATTATTAAGGGCATAAAGAATAGTTGAACATGAAGATATCTATTGAATTTAGGTTCTTCTCAATTATGCAACAAAAAAGTTAAAAGGTGAAAAATTGATAATCTGTGACACAAATGCACATCATATCATTCAAATTAACTGTTAAAAACCAATAAGAATGAAGAAAATTAGACAATCATTAACAATCCTATAGTTATATGAACCCAGAGGAAAGGGGAAGCTGGATCCAGGTTGCTGAGGGTTGTATGACCGAAGTCTGTTGTATTTCCCTGTAGATCTCCTGCAAAATTATTAAAATCTAGATCTTTATATTAAACCAAATTGTGCCGACTTTTTATATATATAAATTATTGAAATACCTTGAAAGTTTAATGGAAGGATAACACAAACAGACAGTGTAGTTGTAATGAACATGTACCCAATGATATACCTCTGAAATCTAATAAGATATGAATTCATTATTAAACAGACTAAGATAACCTCATACAGTGTTTTTTATTGTAAAGATTTTGGAAAAGGGCCCAAAATAATTATTAATTTAGTTTTTCAAAGTTAATTATCACTAGGTTTCCACCAAAAGTTTTGAGTGAGTTTTTTGCAACTTTTCTTGCGGTTAGCGCTGATTTTTTGGATGTGCGGAAAAATATTTAATGATTCACAGCAAAGTCTTATTATTAACATTAGCACAAAGAATAAAGGTACCTGAGATATTGAACAGCATCATCACCAACTAAAGATTCTAATTTTCTGTCGGACATTGTAAATATCTTTATTTAAGATAAAATTACTCTAAGTTGTCTTCTATATAAATATTTAACAATTTTTTTCTTCCATTTTTCAGAACAACTTTTTAGTTTTATCTTTCCTTAACAAACCAACTCCAAAATCCGTCTTCTTCCTCTAAACATATTTTCATGCATTCATTACTCATGCATCAAATTTTGCACAAGACATTAAACAGTTGGGTTGGCTCTTTATATGTGAACGTACATATGTGACTGTATGCATACCGAAAAGTTTTAAGTCCCTAATGAAATTCCACTTGCTTTTAACATGGAAAACAGTATAAAAGGGACTGTAAGTGACCTTCAATGAAAAGATAACAATGCTCGATTCACAATTCTACTCTTGAAACTTTAATCTAATCAATAATGTGAAAGATACCGTCCTTGATCTAAATAAACAAGCGTTAATTCTGATCATATTTCCGTACTTTCTTAAAAGCAAGAAATGCGCAAGTCAATTTGTTAGATAAACCACAAATCCAAATAAAAATGAAGGGTTTGAATAAACAATGAAATATCTTATTCATACCTCATCAGACAAAGATTTCAAGGATACCAGTGTAAATCCGACATTACCATCTTTGCATCGAGGGTCACTTGAAATTACGATTATAATCTATGTAATAGAAGAAAAGATCACCTAAACTGAAAGATCTGCTGATTCTATCATCAGTGAGGTTTCTACTATCTTCATTAGGATCAAGATGCTGGACAATGTCAGGTACATCAATATCATCAGGTACATGATTAACATTATCAGGTGGTTCTCCACTCTCTGTAACTGAACTATTCATTTCAGGTTGAACTTCTTTGTTGTCAACTAGTTCAGCATTTGTGTTCCCACTAAAATATGCTAAATTAAATTAATATTTTGATAATTACATCATTTCAGTTGATCGAAATAGATTCTTCAGAAATTGACAAATTTAGACATTCGTTATTATAACCTGTGGAAAAGTTGTGCTATTTTGTTCATAAAGTTTAATTCCGAGGACATCCTCTCCAGTCTCTTCAGCTTAATATATTTATAAGCAGATTTCCGTACCATTACAAACAGCAACATCAGGAATGTCCAGCCAATGAGGTTTGTAACCTTAACAAAAATTCATATAACCATTAATTTAAATATTAACCAGCAATTTTAATCAATTTGTAGAGTGTATCTGTTTACTAAACCACATATCATGTTAAAATCAAATTCTAGAAGTATAAGAAAAAAAATAATGATAGAATATAAAACTTCACACCAATTTACTTGAAATGAAAGCATTGCTAAGCCCAACTCTGGTTCAGTAAAATCTATGGTTTCCTGAGGGTCTCAGGCCCCATGGAAAGAAAACAAATGTAAGCCCCCCTGGTCAAATTCCTGAGTACACCCCTGAAAGCATTCCAGATTAAAATTTAGATAAGTCAAGTGGTAATCTTTCCAGATAAGCTTATCACAAACTTTGAATAGTATAAGAATTTTCAAGATATAGTTAAATTCAATATTTGAAATTAGAATGAGACATGTTTTTACCAGATTAGTAGGAAGACCTCCATATGTATTTCCAATATGAAAAGGATCTGTTGAATTGAATGTGTATAAATTGCACTTCTCAATATCACTCATATTACCTATATCAGGATATCTGAAAAATGTTTTATATAATTTTCAAAACTTGTTTTCGACTTTAAAAGAAATAATTGGAGAATTGGGTGAACTGAATTTTATTAATTACCAGCGCGCCATAATCTGAAGTAAATTCTGTTAATAAGAAAAAGAATTTAATCATAGTATTGATAAACATTGATACAAATGAATCAAGCTCTCTGAACAATCTAGAAGTCTAGGATTCATCTATCCTTAATAAAATCTTTAAATTCAATTAGACATAAACTGTTGTTGGAGAAATTGTATAAGGAATATCCATTGTAAACCTGTGTAACTTCTATTCTTCCGTACAGGTTTACCCACAAAGGATGGGACTTCAGAGAGGATTGCACAGATTTTATTTATATAATTTTCATGCATTTACAGGTTCCTGCAGCTAAACATATGAACATGAATTTCTCCTTTTCATCATTAATAAACCGCTTGAAGACTTTATTACAGGGAGATGACCATGTTGAACCATTTTTATCTGTATAATAAGTTTTTAGGTCTATATTAACGTCTCATCCTTTGTTTGCAAGCCTAAAATGCTATCAAATGTATCACATCTTCTGAAATATTTAATTAATTTTTTAAATTATCTATTTTTTCCCTGGAAGTAACAATGGAAATATTTAAAATATATAGGTCATGAATATAATTAGCCTTCAGTTATTTTACGGATAGATAGGGGGCAATTCTTAAACCATTTTTCTTCAACCTAGTTTGCAGTTACTTATATTTTGTACTATTGTCTAGTTTTTTTCCCTAAAATATTTGATCACAGTGGTTTGATAATAACCAGTTAGTTCTTCACTAAAATATTTTAATTACACTGGTTTGATAATAACGTATACCNACTAAAATATTTGATTACACTGGTTTGATATTAACTAGTTAGCTCTTCACTAAAATATTTGATTACACTGGTTTGATATTAACTAGTTAGTTCTTTACTAAAATATTTGATTATACTGGTTTGATATTAGCTAATTAGTTCTTTACTAAAATATTTTATTTCACTGGTTTGATATTAACTAGTTATTTCTTTACTAAAATATTTGATTACACTGGTTTAATAATAACTAGTTAGCTCTTTACTAAAATATTTGATTACACTGGTTTGATATTAGCTAATTAGTTCTTTACTAAAATATTTGATTACATTGGTTTGATATTAGCTAGTTAGCTCTTTACTAAAATATTTGATTACACTGGTTTGATATTAGCTAGTTAATTCTTTACTAAAATATTTGATTACAGTGGTTTGATATTAGCTAGTTAGCTCTTTACTAAAATGTTTGATTACACTGGTTTGATATTAGCTAATTAGTTCTTTACAAAAATATTTTATTTCACTGGTTTGATATTAACTAGTTATTTCTTTACTAAAATATTTGATTACACTGGTTTGATATTAACTAGTTAGCTCTTTACTAAAATATTTGATTACACTGGTTTGATATTAGCTAGTTATTTCTTTACTAAAATATTTGATTACACTGGTTTGATATTAATTAGTTAGTTCTTCACTAAAATATTTGATTACACTGGTTTGATATTAACTAGTTAGTTCTTTACTAAAATGTTTGATTACATTGCATTTTATAATAACTAGCTAACTCTTTAACAAAAATATTTGATTGACTAAATAACATTGACTATAGTTAGTTCTACTAAATCTTTATTACTCTAATTTGATAAAGACTAGATAGTGCGTTTCTAAAATGTTCGAATATATTGGTTTGTTACAGCCTAGTTGTTTACCAACAAAAATGTTTAATTGAACTGGTTTAAAATTGGCAGTTTCTTACAAAAATGGTTTCTTGATGAGCACACTGAATTAATTGGTTTTCTATTTTTATTTCTTTGCTAAGGGAACAAGGCAAAATTCAGACTCCTTTTTTTAATAAAATACATTCTTTTAAAACAAGAAGCATAAAGAATTCTACCAAAGTCACTTGAAGTAATTACACCTTACTTCACACTTTAGATACTACTGACTCCTGGAGTCCCTTTTGTTATCAATTTACTAGTTAACTATCTATCTAACTATCTATATAAGTATAACATCATTTTATCAGCTGTATCACCAGTAGGAAACTAAATACTTGTCAGGTGTGTGGATGGGGGGGGGGGGGGTGTCTGATTTTCTGAATTGTAGAACACTTGTCTGTGAAGGAGAGGTCAGAATTTAACAAGGTAAATTTTCCACCATAATCCCACAAAAGGGACTGCTTGTGTAATTTCAAGTGACTCTCCAATAATAAGAGGGGCCTTTCCGATTCACAACGGTATCCTTCAAAACTTTGTCTGTATGTACGAGAACTTCTGCTTAGAAAAAAATGGAAAACTTATCAGAATTGAACATTTTTCGAGGTAGGAAGAAGATGATATCTTTCACATTATAAAGGTTTACCTCTGTCACTCTTAGATGGCGCGTCACTTGAAATTACGTCTACAGTCCCTTTAAGGACATATATATATATAATCTAAAAACCACAAGAGATATGGTAAAATATTTCGTAGTTATGACGCAACTAAAATCATAGGTCGGTGTGACAGGGATATTACGCAGATAACTTTTCTAGGTTTAAGAACGTTTTTTCATTAAATTGAACAAATCTGTTTTCATTAGACTAAATTTTAGAGTCTTCTTTGAGAAAGTTTGTTTTTATACCAAATCAGATTTTAATCAAAATACTATTAACAAAAATGACCAATTCCATTTTGGTGTATTTTGCCTTTCTTCTTTAACTTAGTTACATAAATCATTTAACGCTTAACGCTTATTCACCAAGTTTTTTTTGTGACATCTGACAACTTTATTATTACTTACTAGACACCACACTAAAGGAAGAAATTAAATGATTTTAAAACATAACAATTCTAAACATGAGACTGAGAAGTATGTCATTTAAAAAAATATAAAATTTATTTCTAGGAAAACTTTGCTGATATGATTTCTCTCTTAACCCCATCCTCGTATTTTTTCAAACACGTGACTAGAAACCCTTGAGCCTCCAGTTTACTCTGGAATTCTTGAACCCCTCCTCCTACACCGAAATAATAAGTTTTTGCAGCAATAAGAACACAACCGGCAGGTTTTAAGAAGTTCTTGAATATAGAGATTAGTTTAGAATGATTTGCAACGTTGTAAATGGTTTCAGAGGTTAGGATTAGATCGTATTTATCTTCTTCATTTGTGATCTCAGTGCTAAGGACATCACTAGCTAGGGAACCCCAGTCTCCGGAGAAAAATCTACAAAAAGTAAGAATAAAAATATGAAACTATACTTGCCTTAAAAACATAATTACTCTAACTTATAAATAAATTTAACAAGAAAAATAATGTAACAAAAATACAAATCTTCACATCACATTACAAATCTTTAAAAGTCCATGAAAAATACAACATTTCAGAATTACTTTTATCGGTCCTTATATACGACAAAGTTTATGAAATTTGAACTTGACTACCGCCGGTTCAAATTTAAATAACCGATTCAAATCTTTCCGTAATCAATTAACTTTGAATCGGTGGTTCAAACTTGAACCGGCAAAAAGTAGTTTAGCGACATAGCTCAAATTTATCAAATTCGGTTCCCGGTCTTGAACAATACTTCAGACACAAAACTATTTTACCTGGTCCTTGACTGGTGCTTATCAGGAATATGAAGATTAAGAAGAAGATTGGGAATAGTTATCTCTTCCAGCACCTCAGGGTTGTAGTCGTTAAAATGAACTAAAATATATTTAATAAGAATAATAATAAGTATATTTTTTTTTGGCGTACATAATTTACAATATTTTTACTTGAATTATTCAAAAATTTTGAACAACAGAGGGCTCAGCGAGCAATAGCTGTATTGCCAAGAGCCCCTGGTAACACAAATATAAAAAATAATTAATATCCATCCCTTCCTTAAACTAATCTTCTATTCCATTCTTTTTCAAAACCTTCTGGTTATTTATATAATTGAAGAATAAATATATTATTACTAGAATTAGAATTGATATCAAACAAATTGAATTTTTGGATCCACTGGGAAACTTAATTTATCTTAAAAAATTGCATTACAATTGCTAACGATATTTTGCTATTAAGTCATTCTAAACTCTCTCTCATTTTTTACTAAACTAACACTCCCTTTAAATAGCTTATTCGGAGCTTACATCAGTAACCTAAACTCGTGTTAGCCCCATCCCCCTCCTTTGTTCCTGAATTGATTACTGTTTAATTCTTGGTAATGTAAGTAGTTGTGCCTCTGCAAAACAAGAACAAGAGAAAACGCGGGNTATTTACCTGTTGCCCCCATGGTGAACGCTAAAACACCAGGAAGTCCAGCTCCACACCCCAACTCTAAAACCTTTTGCCCTTCTGAAAATTTAGTAAATTAGTTACTTTTGTTTTGACAATGATTCAATGATAAACCCGACGGGGCGTAGGCCTAGGGGTTCATCATATCATATCATATCATACAGCTAGGGATGCGTCCAACCGCTCCTTGACCTACAAGGGGTATGCCATCACAATCCCCTATAGGTGAAGGCTTTTCAGCCTGACATAGTTTAAATCCGAGAGGGTTTTAATTTCTATTGAATGTAATTATTTTGAGAGAAAATGACATTCTTCTGGAAAGAGCTGGTTTTTAACAAGGACCTGGGACCTGCATAAGATTTCAGATCAGCGGGATTCAATGAAAATTCTTAGATGCCAAAATCTAACTTTTTATAAAGGAATGACCATTTCTGGTACTATGGATTAGCTGCCGCCATCAAATGATTAACATAAATAGATGATCAATAATGTGCGATAAATAATGTATCTTTATTATAAAGCTCTTCTCTCTTATATATGTTAGCTATAAATGGCCAATGGGCTGATTTTTTTAGGGAACCCGTGGGTCTATTTATCTATCTATTATGACTCCCCAATAACATGAATGCTACCAGGAACCCCGGGGATAACATATGGCAACGCCCGGCAATTCAGCTAGTATTTTTACACTGAATTAAATATGTGCGGTACACCTACCCAACTTAGTGTCATATTCATTAAACAGATATTTAACAAGATCATCTGAGCACTCCCAGATCTTTAAACCTCCTTCGTAAACACCTGAACAAAAATAAATTAATCACACGAACATTATTCCACATAATTCAAGGCCATACTCTTATTGCAAAAAAAAAGAAACAGATTTTCACACCATGAATAATTGATGACCTGCAACTAGTAATTGTGTATTGCGCATCAAGTTAAATCGTTTTTAGCATATATCTTCTTTGAGTGTTTGAGTCATGATAGATGATATAGGCAAAAAGAACCAAGAACGATCTAGAAGCGAACGTATTTAAACAATTGTTGTTGAACTTTTTTCCAGTTTCTAGGTAAAAAATATTCAGTAAAAACAAATTTTAACTTAGTTTTGAAATAAAGGCAGTTTTATCGAAGTTATTAAAAAACGGGCCACCTGCAACTAGATCAGTTTTATCCTCTAATGCTGCCGAAAGATCACCTTTATATCTGAAATATTTTAATCAACAATTTTCTGAACAAATTCAGTTATAACTATGCTGTGTAGCCGATTTGTTTCATTTTGTGAATCTATCAGTAAAGCTCAGCAACAGACTATAGTTTGATTTAGTCAAAAATGACAAAAGAACAAAATTATGTAAAAATAATAATCTTGATGTATTCTTTAATTAAGAATCTCCATATTACATATGTTCCTCATAAAACTATTATCTTTACCCCACCCCCTCCTTATAATCATTGTTTTACTTACTTGTTTATTTTCAGGTTTGTTACAACTGTCTCACTGTTAATAAAGTTTAAGGTATGTCTTCTCCTCTCTACAACTTTAGAGGATGCCTCCGGAGCAATCAATTTCTGCTCTTCGTCCTCCGTCCTACTCAGAGGTACAACTGAATCCTCCTCCTCGTCCTCTGAATCTTCATCTCCCTCCTCAATAGAATCAAGAATCCCATCTGTGGATGATTTATTGTTTTTCTCTGAAAAATCTTTATCTTCAAGATAAAATAATTCAACAGACTCTAGTGCAGATATTCTGAACCGAAAATAAACAAATCTAAATTTTGTTTTTAATGCTAAATTGTGATGGATGTAATATTAATATGCTTAAAAATAAAATGAAAAAATCGGTTTTTGTTAAAAACATTAAATTTGACGATTATTCTTTTTCCACACTCTTTATCTTATTTGTACATTTTGATAAAAACCTTATTTTCAGGTAGGCTTCTTGTTAACTTCTTGTTAACTTATTGTTAAATGTTAAAACTCAATTGATAAAATCCTATTCTAGGAGATTAAATGGAGTAGACGATTAACGGAAAAAATCTCTAAATTAAATTCTGCGTTTATGTTAATATTTAAAGTTCTTAAAGGAAATAATATCCTTAATTTGAGTAAAAGTTAGGAAGATATCGTCGTTTTATATCTTATCGAAATATGTTTGCTAACTTCCGTCTTCCTTATTTCTCCCGAATTAATCACAACTCACTTTAATGAAGGAAAAACATCGAAACAGAAAATTAATCATTTTTAATAGTTTAAAAGAACAAACTTGTACAATTCAGTTCTAGACCGTGTAATACCTCTGAATACGATAATTTATGAGAATCATTATTTTTAATCATGTGTTCAAAATGACGTACGTTTTGTTTGTTATATTAAAGTTAATAATATGTTTTATTTTCCTTTCGATTTGATTATCTGTGATGGTAACTTCTTTCGCCTGAGAATGAATAATCTAATTCAATTTTGTACATAATACTTTTTAAGTGGTATCTTTAAAATCAAATGTTTTCATTATTTTTTTTTTTTTTATTAAATCAGATTCCTTCTTCCAGACGATAGTTGATTCTAATTCTTCAATCCCTCTCTTCTCCCCCCTACCCTCCACTCCGGTTGAGAAGTTAAACAGAAAAGGCATTCTTCTGAAATAATAAATCTAGAAATTTAGGAATATTTAACTACTGAGCGAATCCTGTTACTTCCTCTATGGCCGCGGTCTGATCATGTTCCGACATCAACTGAAATATAATTAAAAAATTATCAACGGAAATAGAATCCTGTAAATAATAATAAGACTTTCACCAATTTGCTTTTTCATACTTTTGATATTCATATCCCCCCCCCCCCCCCCGGGGCAAAATTATTATTTTCAGTGTTAACCCTATTCCCGCTGGGGGGGGGGGGTCATTTTGACCCCCCCCTGTAGTTTTTTTTACATAACTCAAAAAGTATTGGTCTGAGGCTGTTGAAATTTTCTGACTTTTCTTACATACCCAAAGCCCTCCCTTTAGGCCTAAAACCGGGCTTTAATACTAACTGCCTGAGTCCTCAGGCACACTGCCTGAATGACTGCTTTTGCCTGTTGCAAACTAAATCTTTGTTTTGACCCACTTTCACTTGTCAGATTTTGATAAAATTTAGCTTTTTGGAAAGCCTATGACATAAGGAAACGGATTGCACAAGTTTTGCGAAAAAAAAATTGCAAATTTTTTGCAAACAACCTGTCAAAGGAAATTTGCACATTTCTAGTTTTTCTTGATTAAAAATCAGGTTATTTAAAATTTTGCAAAAATTTTTGCATATTTGAAATGGCATGGTCAAAGGCTTTTCAAAAATGTATAATTTGTCATTTTTTGGACAATTTTTTTTTTGCAAACATTTTTACTATAAAACTGGATTTTGCAATAAAAAACTCAATTTTCGCAAATTTGCAAATTTTTTTGCAGATTCTAAAAGTAGAGCACAAGAGCTTTCTAATGATGTATCATTTGTCATATTTGGACATAAAACATGGGATTTAGAGGGGGGGGTCAAATTGACCCCCCCCCAGCGTATCCTGGTTTTCAAGTACCCCAGCGGGGATAGGGTTAAGAATCCATTTTATTTTTATTTTAACGAAAAAAGAATTTTTCTTCTTTTTTTCGCCTATTTTTATGATACAACTTGATATACCATTCAGGGATAAGGTAATTTTTAATAACTTCACTTTTTTCAAGCGTTAGGATTTGGGGTTACAAAAATTTTCTTTTTACAATTTTAGTACGATGAAATGCTTGATGCTTGTTACCTGATAGTGCGAGACTTCCATAGATAGATTTGCTTTCCCTGAAGATATAATTCGAAGGTGTGAAGAGTATCCCCTGTTTCAGAATAAATTCAGTTTTAATTAAAATACCAAACAACTAGAGTTTATTTATTTTATTTCTTAAATGAACTGTAGAGTGTAGAAATATTTTCAACTGGACCTCACTTAAAAATGTTGAATTCTGACGATTCCTTCATTTTTGCTGGTTCATAAATGCGCTGGTCAATATTACAAAGAAACCGCAATCAAAAACAATCAGTTTTTAGTTATCTAGGATATCTGATTCATCCCTTGATCAGACAAAGGTTTAAAGGCTTTATATAGGTTTTAAAGAGTAGTAACTTGAAATTAAGTCCACTATTATAAGCAGTACGTTAATTGTTTTGTTTTCAAATAAATTACGAACTGAATATTTTCCTAAGTTCTGCCAGAGGAGCAGAGCCCTTGAGTAAAGATATTCCCTCCCCTTCACTAGTTTGCCGTGCAGTACTGTAATCTATTTCCCCCCGTCGTCTTGTAACATCCTGAGTATCATTATTATTTTTAGTTTAAGAGCGACCTGTCCTTTCAATTACAATCAAGTTTCTGCTTGATTTACGCGCAAAAACATTTGTTAACACGTACCATATTTTTTGATAACAATAACAATAACAATAACAATAACAATAACAATAACAATAACATAGGGGTGTTTATTACAATATTTTTCAATAACAATAACTATAAAAATAACAATAACAATAACACAGGGGTGTATATAAGTTGCGAGACTCACGTTTTTGCCCCCCCCCCTTTTCAAAAATCAAGTCCCCCCCCGAGTTTTTTTTAAGTATTTCTGATTCATTTTTTTTTGGTTTTTTCCCTTTCCTTTTCCTTTTTCCCCTTTCCTTCCCTCTTTTCCCTTTTTTTCTTCATTTTTCCAACAAAACCCAATGAAAGCTCATATTTTTGCCCCCAACAGAAAAATATACACCCCTGCAATAACAATAACAATAAAAAAATAACAACAACAACCAACCTGTTGAACTGTTTCTACAACATCGTCTTCACAAATGATCTCAAGATCCATCATTGGTTCCGCCAGTCTTAAAATCAAAAGATAATTTTCTTTTTCATAGTAAAGATTGCAATACCACTATTAAATGCAAAAAATTTCTTTGGAAAAGGTGTCCCAAAGAGGTTTTTAACGGATGATAACAGGGATAAACGAAAATTGAAACAAATGCTTTTCTTTTAGAAAGGCCTCTAATCAAGACACCATATCTCTCGATTGAACTAAGGCTTACTAGGGCTTGTTCAAAAAAATTACAATACTTTTAATCCAAAGGGAGAAAAAAAGCGATTTTGCTAACTTTTTTCTCTACAAGCTAGTTGTGCCAGTTCGAATTTTGATGACTTTTTATATATAGGGTTACCCATAAAGAATGAGACTTCAGAGATGATTGTACAGAATTTATACAGCCTGATTCCTTGTATTTTTAATTACCTGCATCTGTAAACTCGTTTGCCTAATCATTAAAAAGCCATAAAAAGATTATATTCAAGGCAGAAGACTTAATTCAACCCACAGAATCGTTAAATTTAGAGTTTCAGGTGATCTTCACAATTTCATCCTTTGTGGGTAACCCAAAGGTGTTCTGGTTCAGCTTTTATAATTCTCACCTAACGTCTGTATTCCTTAGAAGGGATTTAGTTATAAAGGTTGCTCCGCCACTTATCATAGGAATAGACGTCCCTCTTCCAATCTTAACAATCAGAAAATTAGCTTCAAGTTTTTTTAATGAGCAATAAGCATTGAGCATACGATAATCTGATAAAATATTCAAAAATAACTTAAAACCCGCCAGCGGCTGCGGTGACTTATACGTCCCCTATAAATTATTTTACATAAAACTCATCTATTTTCCTCAATTTTGAGTTTATCTCCGCGGGAGTCATTTTATGATACAGTAAACAATATGGGACACACATGTGTACAGTTAAACGGTTCTACCTACTCATCTTCCAAATTATTTAACCGTGTAAAGTTGAGGTGTGAACAATTAAACTAAATTTATGGAAAACAAAAAACAGCAGCCTTTAAGGTATGGTAAATTTTTTTAGTAGAAAACTATTTTAAAATGTTTTAAAAAAGTTTTTCAATTTATTATTAATTATTCTTTGAAATTATTTTTTGAAAAAAATTTTTCTGTCATTATTTTAGAAATAAGAACTACATTTTTCCATACATAAATAAATTGGCCTTATAGGGCACCTCAGTTGTCACAGGGTGGGTATACAGTTTTATAATATGTGANACCCGCCCTGCAGCAACTGTGGTGACTTATAAGGCCACTCTTAAAATCCCTAAAAAAACACCTTTAAAATTTTTTTTTTGCATTTTTTACTTTTTTTCCTTGATCTAACCAATAATAAGTATTCTTAATCAAATTTTCAAAGAAAAATATAAAAAAAAATTCTTCAGCCGCTAGTGGGTTAAATATCTCAACAATTTTAAATGTCTAAATTAATTATCAACACAGCCGGCGACAAATCAAAATCGAATCGAATCGAATCGAATCAAATCAATTCAAATCAAACGAAAACGAAACCCGATAATTCTTAAATGAACTCTATCTGGGGTTTCCTTGACTGTATTTTCATTACGTCTTTCTTAATTATATGTTTAATGTTTATTGTTTACTCTTTTTTGGACCACATATTACGTATATTTAAATACTCAATTTACTTCTGAAACGTGTTTTGAGAACAAAAAAAATATTTTCAAACATATTTTCTATTTTATTTTTACCTTCCTTGGTGAAATCAAATCCAACACTTACCAAAACACATTCATTAAGTATTTAGCCAACAATAATCCACCAAGATTAGAAAATGGTATATACAGAAAGTAGAGGCCAGAGGGAGAAAATAATAAGTTAATAATTTAACCCAAAACGCGTTATTTAGTAAATCCTAGGTTTTGTCCCATGATATAATCTGTAAAAACTGAAATATTGACCTGAGCATCATTAATTAATATAATAGCGTCCATTACAGGATAACCTAACAGAGGCCCAGTCTCAAGTCCTAGAAAATAAACGTCATTCCAAATATAAGGACTAAATAATCAGGGGCGATCGTCGGGGGTTGTGTGAAGAAAGCCCCCCCCCCCCCCGCCAGAATAAGAATCGAATACTAGAATGAACGAAATCTACAGATAAAAAGATGGAATACAGAATTTTAAGTCTAGTATTTTCTAGACTTGACCAAAACGTACCCCAATGAATACTAAAAATGATACATATTTACTTATTTCTGCCTTCAGAACTGTGCTCACAACGGTCGAGTATATACGAGTGAAAAAAAAAATAATAAAAACACCAATACAACTTAGCCACAGAAACAATGATTGCATCCCCTGCAATCTGGATTATAAGATTTAACGTCACCAAACTTACAGAAGATAAACAAAATCTATCTGTGTACACTAGTGACACTACCTTTTTACATGAGAGAATAAAAACCAGCACGAGACTGAATTTTGAATTCGAGAGGTCGCTGAATTACGTAACGCCGCGCCGGTTCAAATTTTGAAAAACCGATTCAAATCCTCATAAATCTTATAAAGGACTGGCAGGAGGAGGTTGAGGGACCTAGCTTAAATTGATTAAATTCGGTGACTTAATACAAATATTAGCATTACCTGAGAGAATTCCCTTTTCAATTGCTTTCTTCAACGGTGGTTTTATCTTCTGAAAGTTTAAAACAGCTTCATGGTCTGTTGTCCAGTGAACCTCACTAGGTCCTATAACAGGGCAGACAAATAACAAATAATGAATTTAATAATTTGTATTAAACACGCATCACAAACTTAGAGTTTGAATTCAATAATCAATATCTTAATCCAGGTTAAAATCTTAACAACATTTTTTAACTCCGGTAATTTTGGGTACACAAATCAAAGGCAATATTTTTGAAATTTTGTGATTATTATGGTTTAAAGAGTCATACTTACAATAATCGATTTTTGATTAAATGAAGCAAATTACCGCAAAGATCAAAGAAGATCTTCAAGTCGTCTCTTAACTGTCATGTTTCATGGGGCACCCTGTATCTTACCTTTCCCTTTTACAGGATGAATCATTAGTGAAAGCTGGAGAGAATGAATTTTATCAGAAATTCTTCTTTCAAACTTCTCAGAAAGTTTGCTCTCTGAACACGGGATCTCTCGGTATGCAACCTACAATTTCAACAACAATTTATTTCAAAGGCTAAACATGAGCCACTTCGTTTTTTTTATTGGTAAAAATTCAAATTAGTAGGGTTTAATTCTTCTCTTTTACTAAACGAAACGAAACTAAACTAAACTAAACTAAACTAAACTAAACTAAACTAAACTAAACTAAACTAAACTAAACTAAACTAAACTAAACTAAACTTAAACTA
Source organism: Eurytemora carolleeae (assembly GCF_000591075.1). NCBI lineage: Eukaryota > Metazoa > Arthropoda > Copepoda > Calanoida > Temoridae > Eurytemora > Eurytemora carolleeae. The sequence goes on from NW_019397117.1 coordinate 154,858, forward strand.
AACTAAACTAAACTAAACTAAACTAAACTAAACTAAACTAAACTAAACTAAACTAAACTAAACTAAACTAAACTAAACTAAAATAAACCAAACCAAACCAAACCAAACAAAACAAAACCAAACAAAAGGACAAGTACTTGATTTGCTCAACTTCCTTTCATTTACAAACCTGAAGTTTTCCGAGTTCAACATCCACCTTCCACTCAGTTCTGATCCTGTCAGCAATAATCTCAAGATGAAGTTCTCCCATACCTCCCAGGACACATTGTCCTGTCTCCGGGTCCTGTCGGATACGCAGACTAGGATCCTCCCGGGATAAACACTCCAAAGCAATATCAAACTTAAATACGTTTCATTATTAGACATTCAAGCAAGGGAAATACGTTCAGGTGAAAACATGATAATCATAGGGATTGGTTTTTCACACAAGATAAATAGTGTTATTTACTTTTGAATTATAAATTTAATACTTTTTTATCTTATGATATTGTTGGCCATTGACCGACGTACTTTTGCAAAATTTTAGCGACAAAAATAAAAATTAGTTATAAGAATCTGGCAAACTAATCTTTTGCAAAGTATTGTAGAACTGAGACCATACTTAATGAATTTGAGCTCGGTCTTATGACGGATCAATCTTGAATCGGTGATTCAATCCATGATCTACAAGTTTAGAATTGGAAGGAGGAGAACCTTAAGTTACAGGTAAGTGGTTGAATCGGCGGTAGGTAGTTCAGCGACTAAACTCGCATTCATTAGATTCTATCCCTGGGCCTTCTACCTCACCTGTTTTTGAGCAGCAATACTTGGAGGTTCAATACTACAGAAGAAAACTGGTTCTGGGATGAAGGGTGTTGTAAGGATCGCTTCATTTATCTCATCATCAGCTTCATCATCATCATTCACAGGAGACTTATCATTGTCAACACTAGCCGCCTGATTTTTAAATACTAAAATTAGACATAACAAAAGCTTTAAGAGTTTAAAGCTGGGGATACAAACAATACTAACTTAAATATCTACATTCGAAAACATAAGGATAAATACAATACATTCTGTTAAGCTCAAGACAGATAAAAGCAAAGATCTTTGAAGACCAACCAAAAGTAAAAAGCATCCGGAGGGTCAGATCAAGGACCAAGTCCAAAAAACAGTTAACAGTAAAAGAAAACATTCGTTGTTTCGATACCGTTAATTAACCTATCCCTTTAGTCAACTCAAAAATCTTTGTTAGTAACTATGTACATATAATTTATTATTATGTAAAAAGTATTCTCTAAAAGAAACTTTTCTTAACCTTTATCGCTGCTTTAGCTACAGATTGAGAACTGACAATAGTGTCTCCTGTTCTACTCAGTTTGAGTCCGGATACTACAGCAATATTACCAGCAGAGATCTCATTCACATCCCTTAACATATCTCACGATAAAAATCCAGAAACTCTCAATTCATGTCGATTGTCGAGAATACATATATTGTTTATTTCCCTAACACTCATTTAACCCTCTCCCCAAATTGACATAAATGTGATTTTTTAGCCAAAACATAATAAAAAAGCAAATCTCGGGGTTACATAAGAAAGATTTTTCGTTCACTTTAACATACCATTGCCCAATGGAATTCAAAAAATATATTCTCCTCATACTCCATAAGAAGTTCTGAGAAATAATATCACACTAACAATTTAATAATATTTATATTCCAACGTATTTTTCTAATTACCTAAAGTCGTCTGCAAAAGCAATCATAAGCTTTGAAAATTTCTCTGTTTGCTGTTTATTTATATTGAAGATGGCAGAGTTAGAGGACAAGGTTCCTGAATAAACTCGAACAAAACTAAGAACTCCTTTCTGTGGATGATGAACAATCTTGAAAACAAGACCACAGAAGTTGGACCCGTAGAACCTGCAAATTTTTAAATTCAAGAAAAAACTACTCTAAAAATAAATTTATAGTCTCTGTTTATCTAACTTTTGTTTATTTGTATGTCCGATCATAACTCAGGAACCCCGGGACTTATATTTTGATCCTAGTTTTTCTAGTTTTCAATGGTTTCCAAATTTGTTCTACCTTAGAAATGGGTAGCTAACGTCCAATGGAGAGGGTAAGTATTGAATAACAGCGTTCATCAAAGGTTGTACTCCGATATTCTTATAAGAGCTTCCCAGACATGTGACCAGAGCTCCTGACGAGGGGTTGAGCGCTATGCGACGTAATCCTTGGCGTAAATTCAGAGCGTCCACCAAATCATATCTTTCTGCCATAATAACTTCTTCAGCAAGCTGATTATCAAAATCACAAGACTCTTCAATCAGCTGTTCTCTTAACTGTAGAGCCTCCTTCCAAGAATTAAACATGGTGTTCTTCAGTTCGTTGGAATCCATCTTGGTAAAGATTTTGCCCTGGTCGGAGTTCTTGTTCCAGATAAACCCCGTCATATCCACCAGGTCTATTATACCCAACAGATCTTTACCCCGTCCCAGAGGCATCTGGGTCAGCAGTGGTTTAACATTTAACCTAGATCAGGGTTACTTAATAATCTAAACTTATTTTGCAGAAAAAAATGTTAAGGAATAAGAAGTGGAATAGAACCTAAAAAAGGTTAAATAGAAATTAATTCGCACATATATTGTCAACGATCGTGATGTCTCGAAATTCCTGACCTTTTTTTAATTGAGTTCAGGGTTCTTGTGACGTCTCCTCCTGGTTTATCGAGTTTATTAATATATGCAATTCTAGAGATATTGTTCCTGTTCGCCTGCCTCCAGACTGTCAATGTCTGAGCTTGAACACCAGCTGATCCATCAAGAATTAGAATACCTCCGTCTTTCACTTTCAAGTAAACTTTATTATTTATACAGAATAAATAAAAACTATACTTTAAATGAGAAATGATTTGTAAAAATCCAGGGGGGGGTACACCCCCCCCTAATTTCACTCAGGGGGGGGTAATGGACTGCCACCCCCCCCTTGAAACCGCCTATGCCTGTGGGGAATCATGAAAGAATAGATCTAAACTTGTAGGAGTTCAGTAATTTAATGATTTAAAAATAGCTTTTAAGCCATAAACGATAAAAAAGCTGACAGTATGAACATAACATTTCACAAAATGAAAAAAAATATATTTAAAGAACTCTGTTAATGGCCTTTCCAGGTTTAAATATTAAACAATTATTTAATCTTTTTATTGATATTTTAATTAGGATTGTAAAATTTAATGAAAACTTCATTAGAAGTGATTTGTTGATTGAAATGACGTAAATTTTTATACCTTTCCACCTCCATGGTGAAATCAACATGTCCTGGTGTATCTATTAGATTAATCTGATGATTATGCCAAGGAAGAGTAATAGCAGCAGATGTAATAGTGATCCCTCGATCCCTCTCTTGATCCATATAATCCATAACAGTATCTCCAGTGTGAACCTAAAAGGGGTTGTAAAACAGGTCATCAAAGTATCCAAAAAGCTTTCACACGATTTTTTAAAGAAAAATTTGATTGTCAATTAATAAATATGCATTATGCATTGTCCATTAAAATATTCAGAGGATTTTCTTGATTTTAAGGGGTATTAATTCTGGGGAAATAACCGATATTTTTTTACAGAAATTCCCAGATTATTTATATTATGAGTCTAAAATTGCAAATGCAGGGGTATATTTTCACCATTGAATTAAAGTATGTTTCTTGTATCATTTCTATTAGAAATGTTCTACTTCATACTAATTCAATTTAATATTTAATAAATATTCATTATTCATTAATCAGAATAATTATCAAAAGAGTTCAGAAAGTAACTAACCTCTCCAACCCTTGATATGAATCCGCTGTAGAAAAGCATTCTCTCAGTAGTTGTCGTCTTCCCAGCATCAATATGCGCCATTATACCAATATTTCGTATTTTACTACTGTCACAACAAATTTGAGACGAAAAAAATGTTCTAATGGAAAATCTGTGAGGATATTCCTTGATGATTTTAAACATTTTTAATCGCATTTTAATCATCTTCATTCAGTCCACCTAGTTACAAGATATTTATTATGTGAAATAGAAAACTTCATCATTGAAAATAATTTTATAATTTTATTTAACTATCTAACATCTTGCCTAAGAAACAATCCGTCTGAAACCCAGTTTCCGTTTTCAAGATTTCCCCTCCGATCTCCCGATCTAGAATCTGTAAACAAATGAAACTTATTTCCAAAGGAAAACATTTTTAGTAGTCATTGAATCGCTTCGGTAAGAATATGTATACAAAGGAATGGTTATTAATATAATAAAGCTCTTTGCTCATTTATATAGGCTGACATTTTTTTATGAAACCCATGGGAACCACAAAATGCCTTATTTTTTCAAAATTAGATTTTATATATAAAGATAGCTCTCCAAACTTCAGGACCAAGTTGACTGTTTTTTGGGGGGAACCCATGGGTATCCTCGGAGGTTACATATGCTAATAAAATATTTTAAATTCAACATTTTTCTTCCTCAAAATTCAATTTAAGAAATGAATTCCACAGGCAACGCTGTGCACTTGAACACGGAAGAAAATAAAGTTCTATTATCCTGATGTAATGAGTCTCCAGTGTGTGCGTAGACCCAACTATTTCCTCTGTTCGGGGACAAAGAGGAATCTTTCGGAACAAAATCAAACCTAAAAATAGGGAGATAAAAATGTATACTATTATTCTTATATTTATCTCACAGAAAGGTTATAAAAAATATGTCATTTTACCCGTTAATTCTTGACATTGATTTTTTTGCACATACCTCTGAGGACCACTGATGGGAGAAGAGAGCCAGATTTGCTTGTTTGGAGTTTGTTTATTGATAACGTAGACTCCGTAATCTCCTCCCAGATTTATAGTCAGCACACCGTGAGCTAGAAACAAAAAATTAAAATTTTGTTGACAAATTTTAAAGTATTTTTTTCTGTGTTTTTTTTTTACTGCAACGACTTTAAAGATTATACTTCTATCAATTGTCAGTACAGGATTTAAGTAAAAAACTTTATAAAGTTATTGAAAAAATATCTTTAATTTTGAAGGACTTTTATGAACAAATAAATATTTTGCTTTGCTTTATGAATTTGACTGTATTCAATTCAACATAATTATAAACAGTAAAGACTAGGATTATATATCAATCAATTATTAAAGATCTGAAACCGGAAACAGAACCTCCAGATCCCTTGCAGGGCGTGGCGCTACACCAAGCACCTCTTCTCCTATCAAAACTGGTTTCGATTATGTTGAGCTTGCATGCCTAATGCCTATTGCCTAGTTATATTTTCTTATGCCATTTACCATGACGGCTGAAAAGAAAACAGAATATCTACATTTTAAAATAAAACCAGAAAAAAAGATGAAAAAAATCTTACACAGAGTGGCATCAGCTCCGGCTAACTCGGAATGGTTTTCGATGATTTCACTAAACTTGTCTCCGAGGCTCTCTAAGGTCTCATTTACTGCAATACATTAGTTAAAATCATCATAATTAAATGTTGGACAATAAAAATAAATATAAAAATATTTTTCTTGCTTAATCTTTCTTTAAATGACAAATTTATCCAACTTGAAGTAAGAAGACTAAAGGTTGACCCTGCTACATGGTTCAATACTGTTGGAGAAAATGTTTCCCGATTAACAAGGAATACTGCCTATGAGATGAGGAAGATCTTTTATCAAATCGATCAAATACAGACCAGCGGAAAATAGAATTATACCGGTTTGGAATGCACTGCCAACGGAACTAAAAAACTCAAGAAATGTCAAGATATTAAGACAGGACTCGAGAAAATAACATTTTAAATCTGTAACAGGAAACAGTGTAACGAAGGATGATACGTCCCACTGTTCCGTCTAGAAACATCAAGAAATTGGCCTTATGAACCCTTGGGTCTTCTGCAAGTTATTCTACAAGTATTCCAAGTAATTAAGTATGTAATATTCTGGTGCGATATCTTTCAAATGACCCTTAAACCTTACCTAATACAGTGTACTTCACTTCGTCAAGGTTCTCAGTAGAAAAGGTTCTGCGTGGTACTAAATAAAGTTGTTTGTTTATTTGTTATATTCGATATATATCTGCTTCTCAATCGTACACATTGAAAGAACAGTAAAATTGTCAGAAACACAAAATGCATTTACGGTATTGTAAAAAGATTTTGATAATCTCTAATTAACTAGCAGTTGAGATTTGTGTTTTCAGAGCAAAATTTTTTGGTTAATGTTTTACCCTTTCCGAATTTAGGAAGCCAACAGGTTGCGGATCCAACGGATCCAGATTCTAAGGACTGGTAAAAACCAACCTTTCACTAATGAGATGATTTGAGGTTGCCAACAGGGAGTCTGTAGTTTTGGAAGAGTTTGGAACCTATTGAATCCTTGGACAACTTGACTGGATCGTCTGCAAAATAAAATTAGTCTGAGATCGAAACTTTAGTAATATTGTTAATCTTAAATGATTGATCTCGATCTCTAATGTGGATCACGGGATATCAAGAAGGAATTATATTAATGCGTAGATCTCAGTAAGACGGAGATCAATGCTTGATCCTGAGATTTTCAACACAAAAGTTCTAACTTTTGTGTTAAGTATTAGTTTGAGGATTTTTTACCTTACAAGAGTTCGAATCATGTTTAGAACATTATTCTGGCTTGATCTGAAAAGAAGAGATTGTTTATTTACAAAAAATAAATACGTACTGCATGTATATTGTATATTCAACAAAAAATAAGAATGAATTTTAAAAATTCTAATCGCTTCATGAAAATGGAGGATGCCGATTTAAATGAGAATTTTTATTTCTGAAGCTTGAAAAAATTTAAAATTTAAAGGACAAAAGAAAGGAGAGGACAATTTTAGACTTGAGGACAAAAACGCTAGAGGTAATATTATACAATAAACCATGGATATCTCATGGTTAAACATATAATTTCAGCGTTGTACTTGTACAAGATTAATACATTGATGTAAAAATGAAAATGCGTAATGTAATTTACATAAATGGTAAATGATGAAAAAAATTTATTCGATCGGCGGTGTAGAGCCTCGACTACTGCCAGCTTTACTTCCAGGACGAACCTAGAAATAAAAATAAAAAGTATTTAAAACATCATTTCACAAGTTCAACTGTCTATAAAGAATTTTTTAAGGTTTTGAGAGGGGGGGGGGGTTATTAACTATTAACTATTAACTTAGAGAAAGAGGCAAAAACTTAAGAAATGGACAACTTAAAATTTGGTTACAAATCAAAAACCCTCCCTTTTACATTGATAAATGCCTACCTTCTTCCCCCTCCTCGTTTTATCCCTCCCGCTTCTTCCTCGACTTGGATTAGAACTCGTAGAGATTGTAGACTCAGCCGGACTAAAATATAAGATTGACTGTTTATGCCAACTCAACCAGATTAAAATATTAAAGGGACTGTTTATGCTGACTCAACTGGACTAAAATATTAAAGGGACTGTTTATGTCGACTTAACTAGAATAAAATATTAAAGGGACTGTTTATGCCGACTCAACCAGACTAAAATATTAAAGGGAATGTTAATGCCGACTCACCCAGACTAAAAAAATTAAAGGGACTGATTATGCCGACTCAGTCGGTCTAAAAAAAGGGACTGTTTATGCCGACTACTGTACTGAAGTATGAAAGGGACAGTTACTTAGTCTGAATAGCATATTAAATGGATTGTTTACATCGAACCAGCCTGAACAACAAACACATATTTTTCTTTACAAAATCACCCCCCCCCCACTCTTCAAAATTCATCCTCCTTTCAGGTTAAGTAGAATATCTGGTATAAAAAAAAATTATCAAAAAGGGCGGAAAATATTAGTCAGCTAATATCTAATTTTTCATTTTTACAAGGATATTTTTACGAAGAAAATATAAACCTGCTTGCATTGGAGAGCTGAGCCAAGCTTTCTCTGAGTGCTGCTGTATCCCCTTCACTCAATGAATCTATATCTACATGCTGATCATCAGACAACCATTTTAATCGAATCTAAAACGTCAATTGTTCACATTTCAACAGTAGGGTGTCTCAAAAAACATTAATTTTTTCAATATCAACATGTGGGCATTTTTTTCCATTCTCCCAGGTCCTTTGAGTCCAAATATAGCATTAAAAAGTTTGTGAGACATCAAACTTAGGTACACGTAAATTTTGAAATTTCACCAAATTCAATTTTCGCAAATATTTCAGCTGATCATTTCTTCTAAAATCTTTTTAATTGATAGACAGAGGGATATCATCCAGATCCACACTAGCTTTGTTACAGACTGCAGTCAACCAACTCATGAGCACTTAAACAAAGCATTATTTTTTTACTTAGAAGGTAAAGATGAACGTTGAAATGATTAACTTCATCTTCTTCCGAGGAAAACAAACTAACTTCTTCTGACTCAGCTCCAGAACTAACAACCAAAGCAAATGAAACTTCCAGTTCATTTCTGTCTGATCTATTTTAAGTGAATTTGATGATTGTTGAGCTCACACTTACAGTAGATGTAAGATATGTAAGTCAAGAAACACTGAAAATTACCCGAAATTCTCAAACATTCGAAATTCTCAGTTTTTACACGTTTTTTAACTTTAATAATTTATTTTAATTAAATTTTACAATATTTTTAAATTTTAATATGATATCAGATGGAAACATTTTGAGACTTCTATATTTCTTGTTTTTATCCTTTCTTCTTGATCTTCCATTCCTTGTCCATCCTTCAATCACACTATGGCTAATTTTGAAAATAAAAATAAATGAATTTTTTGGATGTTTTCTGCAGCTAGCCAAACTACATAGGTAGAACTATTTTTTGAAGCCCTGTATCTATATTCTATATATTAAGAGTGGCAAGGTTACTCTTCCCCTTCTTTATATTTAAATTTTGCTTCAGTCATGATACTGTGTCGAGTCAGCTCCTGCATTCCTAGCTTTTCTTGGAGGGGGAGAGGGGTGAGGGGGACTTTTTACACATTTTTTTTACATGTATTTAAGTTAGTTGTCTCTCAGACTGTTTATTACTTTATTTGGACTCAGGGAACCTAGGAGAATGGGAAAAACCTGCCCAAATAAAAAGTTTTGTTTTTTGAAGGACCAAGAAATTTTAAAACTTTTTGAATAAATATTTATTTAGAAAATAAAACAGAACACACAATTTTGTTGTGTGAAATTTCGATCTTAAAAAATAAATGCAAGATCCCTACTTTAAAGATTTCAATGTCTGAATGCTATGACTGTTCTCTCAAAATAATCAAATTACATCGTTAGATGAACAAAGAAGGATTGTATAGGTGATAAATTGTATTCAGTAATTTTACTCTCTTACCTCTCTACGTTGTTGATCTGTGTGAGCAGGACATTTAGTAGAACGGGTACAAACCTTCCCGTTATACCCAGATGCTCCGCATATGGAAACAAGCAGTTGTCTAAAATTAATTATAACTTAAAGTCTGCAAGAGTATATGCAAATTGGCCTTTATTTACAAAAACAAAATTTAAGGTAAGTCGGTACCTTCGTTCTTCTGGAGATAGTTGATCGTAGGACTGGGGTGGAGTGACTAAACCATCGGCATTCTCACCGCTTCCCTTGAACCGTAACGGTTTATTCCTGATATTATGATTAGCTGCAGAGTAATAAAATAGTTATAATAGAAGGCATTTTGAAAAATGCTTCACCTCAAGTCAACTTTTACGATAAGCCAAATAAATTTAGACGACCATTTCAGGTTGCCCAGTAAAATAGTAAAATTCTGTATTCTTAAATATAAAAATTTACCGTCTCGGAGAATTTTTATCCCTTTTTCTGTTTTTGTTATTAAGTTTCCCAGGTTCAATCCAATCCTCATCACCGTCACCTTCCTCCCCCTCCTCCTCAACATCCCTAGAAGATATTTCAACATCACACTCAGTTTGAAGCGGAATGAAAGTCGTCTTTATAAGTTATTTGATAAGAAATGTAATAAAGGATTTTGTAAATTCAATGTTTTATAACTTTGAAAATATGTATTTAACATTTTCAGTCACAAATTACAGTTACAATTACAAGTCAATTGCAATTATAACTACTTGTCAAGGTTAAAAATCTAAAAAATTTCTAATTATAACGAAGAAAAAAGACGACTTTATACTAAACTAGCAGGAGTGCCATGCGTTGCCCGTAAAATGAAAAAAAAATTTAAAAGTTAAAAGGTTCCCTTAAACAAAATTCAGCCACTTTGGTCTAGAAGTTTAACCAGTTTTACTGCAGCTGAGATATAAATATATGTTATATATATATGAGCGAAGAGCTTTATTATACAGAAAAGAAGCAAAAGTAAGAACTAACACCCACAGGTTAATCTAGCAAAAAGGGAAAGTTAAACAATTTAATTTAAAAACACTCATTAAGATGCATCTTATATGAAAAAAACTTCTTTGAAATTGTAGTTGTAAATGAGTTTAAATTAGAGGGGGGGGGGGGGGTTCCGAAATTAAATATATATATACCCCTAAATCTAGCTTACCTGTAACTTTCTTTGTTACTAGTCGCAAGTCTTCTGCTTGCCAGCCTACTACTGTTCCTTCCCATACCCATACATTTTTCAAGATGCGGAGCAAACCTAGAGATAGACACATTTAATCCTAGGAACACAGTTCAGAATTAAAGATCCCGCCAGTTGCGTCAGAAAATCAGAGCTGGGAACTCTTGTATTTTGGATTTACATATCAATGCTTTGTCTATCTTTGTTTATCTACAGATTACTTTAATCTTAACTCGATATCCCGTAGTGTAAATGTGCCTTAGAGGAAAAACTGAAATTAAGAGGTTAAATTAAAATCAAGGTCTAGGATATTGAGAGCAAACGATCGGAAATTGGAATATCACAAACAAAAGTTCCTGGCTCAGTTTAGTTTAGAAAGTTTCTTGGTGTTTAAATCAAATCATTCTTTTCAAGGATTGCTTGAGGCATCCTTTCTATTAGATGGAATTTAAACATTATCAAGATTAAATTATGCATAGATATTAGATATTTTAAACCTGTTTCGTATTTTCAACATGAGAAAACAAGCGCTAAGCAAACAATTAGTAAAACAAACCTGCTGGCAGCCAGCTGTCTCTTACAGTTTGGACATTCGATTTGTGGAACAGTTTTCAAGCTTGGTAAACCTTAATTCAAAATTTGCTAAACAAGGTGAAATGTTTTAACCAAACCAAAAAATAATTAAAATAATAAAGAAAGAACTAACGAAAATATTAAGATTATTAAGCAATGGATAAAGTACCAAGAGGAAAAATACTATGAAAGTAACAATTTAAGGGGAGGGGTTCATTTTGTATGTCTGTTTGCATCCAATAAACGTCAAAACGGCTGAGCCAATAGGACCCAATCTTTTTTGTGGAAACTCACATGAGTCCGAGTTGAACAATTTTCTCCAGAATTAAATGTAGACATTTATTATATTTGAAAATACTCCAATATAAACATAAATATCCTAGAAATTTTGAGAATTAAAATTTCAAAGAAAAAATGGGAGCTTGAAGAACAACATTTTTCAAATTGACGCTTGACCTGCTAAATATAATGAGGAATCACTGACCTGCTAAATGTATTGGGGAATCACTGACCTGCTATAGATATTGGGGAATCACTGACCTGCTATAGATATTGGGGAATCACTGACCTGCTATAGATATTGGGGAATCACTGACCTGCTAAATATAATGAGCAATCACTGACCTGCTAAATATAATGAGGAATCACTGACCTGCTATAGATATTGGGGAATCACTGACCTGCTATAGATATTGGGGAATCACTGACCTGCTATAGATATTGGGGAATCACTGACCTGCTAAATATAATGAGCAATCACTGACCTGCTAAATATAATGAGGAATCACTAACCTGCTAAATATAATGAGGAATCACTGACCTGCTATAGATATTGGGGAATCACTGACCTGCTAAATATAATGAGAAATCACTGACCTGCTATAGATATTGGGGAATCACTGTCCTCATCCGACTCGATAACTTCAAATATACCAGACTTCACATTCAAGTGCATTTCAAAACATACCTTTAAATTAAGCTAATCACATAAAAAAGTAGAAAAAAGCATTCAAATATTACTGATGTCCAAGTCGTTTCAAACCAGGTCATATCATACCATACAATATTTAACTTAAATCAGTGTTCTAACAAATTCTCTTTTATTTTCTTTTTTCAGCTCAAGCTTTATCTTCGATTAAAAATCCGTCATAATAAAACGTATTTTTAATAAAATATTTCCATTTTTAATAAAATTGAGGATTTTTTTCAGTATCAATTAGAAGAACTTTACACTGGTCAGTGAAAACGAGTATAACCAATAACCATGCCCAAGTTCATCATCATCTAAACTAATCATTTAAAAAATAAAATCGGCTAGAGAAAAAAGAAAATGGATTACCCCGAGAATGATCTCTTCCAGCATTGTATCATATATATCCTCTGCAGCCCTTTTGATCAGGTGAGGATCTTTCTATAATAAAATTTTACCAAATGAATAACAGATATTTTTCTCTCTTGACATTTTGTAAGAAACATTTGGTTAGAAATGAACTTGAAATAAAGGTCCCTGCTTACCAATAATAGTTTTTGTCAAATAGCAAGCTTATGTAAGGTGTTTGTCAAAAGATTTTGCGGCGAGTGGTGTAGGACTTTTCCATTTATGGCAGATTTGATGTAATAAGATATCATTTTTGGGATATTTGATGGTTTAGATACTGTTTGTGGCAGATTTGATGTAATAAGATATTATTTGTAGCAGATTTGATGGACTAAAATACTATTTTTGGCAGATTTGATGGACTACTATACCATTTGTGAAGGATTTGATGAACTAAGATACTACTTTTAAAGGATTTGATGGATTAAAATACTATTACGGCAGATTTGATGGACTTAAGATAACTACTTGCGAAGGATTTTCTGGGCTTACATACTGTTTGTGAAGGATTATAGGGTTCAGCTTCTATTTGTGAAGAACTTTATGGTTTAGATACTAGTTGTGAAGATTGATGTAGCATATTCGAAGGACTATGTTATACTGCTTGAGACAAATTTGAAGGACTAAGATATTGGTTGTGACAAATTTGAGACTTTTGATACTATTTGTGAAGGTTTTGGAGGACTATTTGTGAAGAATTCTATGGCCGTAAATGCTATTGTGAAAAAATTTATATATGTAAGAATATGGCAGTTTCTGTACAATCTTAACCAAAATTAATACTAGATAAAGCCCTGGCTTATGTTATTAATGCTTTTTAATTGAAAATTGTGGTAAAATTATCAATACTTGCTAAAATTTCAGAAATAAGAGATTTTAAAATGTCAAATTTCTGATGTTTGATAAACCTTTGAGCCCTTTTATCAGCACGTCGTTTTTATGTTTTAATCAGTAAAATGAACAAACTTTGGGTCTGTCCTAGAGAACGATTATTCTAAAATTCAAAATTTTCCCTTAAAATGAAATTGGGATTCTAAAATTCAAAATTTTCCCTTAAAATGAAATTGGGATTCTAAAATTCAAAATTTGCCCTTAAAATAAAATTGGGATTCTAAAATTCAAAATTTGCCCTTAAAATGAAATTGGGATTCTAAAATTCAAAATTTGGCCTTAAAATGAAATTGGGATTCTAAAATTCAAAATTTGGCCTTAAAATGAAATTGTGGTTTAAAAAGACATAAAATCGTGGAATGTAGATTTTTGGTTAAATGCCAACATTTGTTTTTATAAACTTTGGTAAATTGGAATGCATTTCATATATCACAGGTGGTGTTGGTAATAGAAGAATGGTACATACAGAGGTGTGTACAATGTACACTGTACAAGCGTTCACAGGAGTACAAAAGTACATTGGTACAATATAAAAATTTTAAAACTATGAATAATGAAATAACATTTGTATCCACAAATTGAAGTTAATATTTAGTCTTTTTATTGGATTTGATTTTTAATGTTCATATTTACAGTAACTACTAAATAAACAGCTGATTTTCTGTTTTCCTGCTTAATCAATTTAATTTGTTAAAAAATATTTAGTTTATGAGCTTCAAAAATGAAATTAATATTCGCTAAACAAAATATCGGGGTGAGTCATCCTTCCTTCAACCAAGGTATTAACTTTTAGGTTGATTTCTAACAATATTTCCCTTTGTCAAATCTCTCTACAGTCTACAGTGAGATACACATAAAGTTGTTTTTTTTGATTCAAAATGTTCTTTTTTTACAGCTGACAAGAAGATAGATTCGACTAGTAAACGTTTCTACTACTCCAGGGTGTCATAAATAATCTTTTTATAAATCTTTGGTCGGATCCTCCCATTTCTTGAGCTGCTCTGTGTTTATATTCTCTACAATCCATTTCTGAGTTTTAGAGCTTCTATCACATTTTGATACATACAGCTCCTAAAAATTATCATTTTAATCTTCTACTCTTTTCAATTTGCATTAGTACAGTATTCAATGGTAGATTGCAGACTGCTAACAAAACAAAAGTACTGCCTTAAGAACGAATAAGAAAAAAACCCTTACAAGTTAATTAGTGTTGGTAAACATGTAATGAATACATAATTTAATACATATTTGTAAGTTTTAAAAGAATCAGGGAAAAAACTCTCAAACTTTAAGAATTAGATAAAAAGAAGAAAAATAAAAGAAGGGTTTTATACATTTGTTAAAATATATTTATATTAAAAATCAAACAAAAATAAACCTGTGTTAATAAAGTATTAATATCTGGAAAACAAATACCTTGGTTTCAGGGTTTCCATCTAGACAACGAGGATTCCCTCCATGAACAATCCATTGTTCTTCCTGGTTATAGCTCCAACCTTGGTTTCCACCCTAAAATATCAATTAATTAATAATTTGAAATTACCCACCCATCTTTTATCCATCCATATCCCATATTCCATTAACCCTATAAAGGCTGGGGGTCTAAATCTATGTATAGCCCCCATCCCCTAAAAAAGGCCTTAGAGAATAGGCATAGGATTGAACAGCATGTTTATAAAACATAGGCCAAATTTTGAAGGCCAGCTCATTGAAAAAAAATTATACCTATAATTTAATCGTTTGGGTGGTAGGGAAAGTCAAAAAAAAAGAAAAAAATATTTTTTTTATTGTTTATAAACAAATATCAAAATGTGACACATGTTTCTACATCCATTTTTCAAGGACTTTTCGAAAATATAGTTAAGTTATTTTGCTTTAGTCACAAAAAAGTTATGGGCTATACTTTAGATTAGTTTCTTCAAAGACCGGACTTTTCCCGCCCTGTACCCAACCCTATGCATCAAAAAAAATATTTTTTACAAAAAATCCTTAAAATTTTTACCTATTAAGTCAAAAAATTTCACGATGATAGTGTTAAAAAAACTACAAAAAAACTACAGGGAGCGCGCCAAACGTCCCCCCCCCTTCCCAACATGTTTAGAGTTACCTATCCAATAATAAGAAAATAAAAATTGATCTGTGTTGATTGAAGTGTATATATTTTGCTGCGCCGCGGAGAAAAACAATTAAAAAAGCTTTTTTTCATTTGGGTTACACTAAGGAAAAAAACGAACCAAACAGAGGATATTCACGATTTGAAACAAGGTCACCACTCACCAGTGAAATCTCAACATATAAAATGAGTTTCTCGCAACATGGGCTTCCGATGAATCTACCTGAGTATGACAATCATAGAGTAGAACCGGGGACCGAGCCTCGTAACTAGAAACATCCCAGCATATCTTCTTCCTATTGCTCGGTCGGATATCCTAAAACAAATCCGTCCATAATGTGTTAAATATTAGGGATGTTAACAGCAAATTTTGAACGTATCAGGGGAGTATATTTTTTTATTCTTTTTGATTACTTCCCACTAAAAACATTTTTGCTCAACTAATCATTTATCATTAAAATTCAGCGAAAAAAAGAACCTTAATACCAAACTTTTAGGAAAAAAATATTTTCTAAAAACCCCTCCAGGCACGAATTCAAATCACAAAAAATATTTACTTTTTTAAAATCTTTTTTACCTTTCTCCAGGTAAGGGAGAACTTCTGTTCTCCACCGGTCCCCTTGGAACACGGTTCAAATCCTATTCTTTCATTGGCTCGGACAAACTTAGAGTCAACACAGTATTCAGGATTCTCTTTAGATCTAGAAAATAGTGATATTTGCTATTACTTGGGTGGGATTATTTTATATTATATAATAATAATAATCATATTAAATATTGAATCTGATCCATGATCCAGTATTTATTGTCTAAACCTGATCCAACCCGGGGATTCAAATCAACCTCCTCATCAAATACCTTTGTAGAATTCAGAATAAGAGCATGAACGAGTACGTTTAGTGAGCATGGTTCGGGCACAAATTGACTCACACTGCTTCAAGAACCAAACAGATTTCAAGGAAATGACCCTGGAGCAATATTAAGGACATGAACCATTGAACGAGTTAGTTTAGTTAATTTAACTTCAATCAAATCAAGTATAGTTCATGCACAAGTTGACTAAAATTGGTTGATGAACCCACAGATGTCAAAGAACTGACCCTAGCCTTAAATTTCAGAACCCTTAATCCCAACTTAACTGGACTAACCTGAATTCTCCTCCTATAAAGTCGGCAGGTTCTACTGGAGGATAATGTTTGTAAAGGTCAAATGCAACTTCCTAAACATTAGAAATATTTAAACCAAGAGTTTATATTTTCTGGGACCGAATGTAATGAATTGAGCCATGTAGCGTAACTACATACCGCCGGTTCAAATCCTGGATCCCCTATTCAAAGTTAAAGATTCTTGATGATTTGAATTGGTGATACAGTATTTAAACCGGACGGTACGTAGTTTAGCGACCTTTCCAATTCATTAAACTCGGTCCCTGGAAACAATTAATCTTATACAAATCTATTTGAAATAAACACAAAAAAAGAATTTTAAATTGAAATGATTTCGAATCGGAGATGTTTCTACAAGACAAATTAATTCTCAAAGACCAGTCTTACCTGCATAAACCATTTAAAAGGTTTGCATTGCAGTTTTTCTCTGAGTGCAATCTGTTCTGAAATATCTCCGGGGTCTATATTCCTAGAATAGAAAATATTTTCAAAGAAAACTAACACAAAAAAAATCAATTCTTTCTTAAAAAAAACAAACAAAAAAAACATGTCTCTACCTGTAATGAGGTCGATGCTGATACACATACTCTGCATACTCATCCATCCACACTGCTGCCACGCGCTTATAGTTCCTGAACAAAAAAAATCAAAACAAAAATCTGATTTTTGACTGATCACTCTGTATTAGTTATTTTTGTTCAAGTTTTCATTTAAATAACACATTTACGTACCTTCCTAAATAGTCTCCTCTTCCTGCCCCGCCAAAAGGGGAGTATTTTCTAAACAAAATGAAATTACAAAAAATTGACGGTAAAAAATGCCGCCACTCGGAAGATTATTGGATAATATGAAAACTGAAATCGTGATTGATTGATTGATTGGTAATTATAAAACGTATTTCTATATACTATTTGGCAAGTACCTTGAACCGCAGGGAATTCCAATAAATATCACTAAAGTCTCATGGAACTTCCATTTGTAAATTTTAAACTTCATTTGTCGGAAAACCCGGTTGTTGCAATGGAATTTTGTTTTGCGAAAAAAACTTTTTTCTAACATTGTTCATCATGTTTCCCAAGATACAAATGGAAAGAACAAACTTAATCTGCTTATCTTCGAGGACTTAAAGGGAGTGACCGGCTATGTAAGGTAGTTGAACTGAGTAGTGAGTATGCAGTGTCGTGGACAAAGTCTTTAGGATTCATTTGAGACATATAAAACTTTTTAAAGATCTGTAAGTCCTGAGTTTGAGCGCAAAGTCGACTTCAAAATCGTACTTTTGGGTGGATACATTTTCAGAATCCGTTTTTAAAGATACAGGGTGGCCAAAACTTTTTTGACCAAATCCGTACAAAAATCCGTACATTTTCAGAAGAAATCCGTACAATCCGTACAATTTTTTTTTAAAAAATCCGTACAATCCGTACATTTTTTAAACCAATCCGTACATTTTTTTAAAAATCCGTACATTTTTTTTAAAAATCTGTACAATCAGTACAATTTTCGAAAAAAATTCCATTTTTGAAAAAAAAACATTCAAATTCAATTTTTCATTCATTGTCCTTTGTGTTCAGTTCATGTAAGAGGGTTTAAACTTCTTCAGCAAGAATCAATCTGTAAAAAATTGGCTTCATACATATATACAAACTAAATACTGGGTACATGATACTAGGTGCATGATACTGGATACTGGATACATGATACAGGGTACATGATACAGGATACAGGATAC
>NW_019397117.1:173303-215696 GCF_000591075.1 Eurytemora carolleeae
TTCTTGGACATATCTCGAAAATTATGAATGAATTTTGATTGTCAATTGAAACATTAATCAATCTAATATTATTTAGAATGCAGAAAATAAGTGAAACTAACTTCATTTTGACGAGATTCTTTTTTTTATTTTCATGAAAAATTTACTGAAATGAGTGAAAATTTAAAAAAAAACGGTGTATTTTCCTGGATAAAAATCCGTACAATCCGTACAATTTGAAAACAAATCCGTACAATCCGTACAATTTTAGGGTTAAAAAAATCAATCCGTACAATCCGTACAATCCGTACATTTTGGCCACCCTGAAGATAATTAAATAACGACGATAAAAAATAAAGCAAAAATTATACAGTAATCTAATTGGATGGTTAGGAACATATTTCTCAAAAGAAATTTGTCAATAAATCAATGCTAGAATCAATTGTTTCATTTTCATTATTATATTGAATTTCTTATTATCTTTGAATTTATTCGCTGATTTCTTCAAATTCTTCAAATGTCGTCTTTTCAATAATAATTCCAAAAAAAATTTGAAAAAATCTTTGTGAATAATGAGAAACCAGAATGATGAGAAAATAGAAAATAATAATTAAACAAGATTACTTATTTTCGATGATAAGATTAATTTTTATTTTCTCAACCTGTTCCTAAAGAACTAATTAATTTACTATAGAATTTTTATTACAGTTCTTGTCGTCATTATTTAGTAATTAAAAAAAAAAACTCGAAGAAAAGGACTGTTTTCGATTTTTAAAGGTGTCAGAAATATGGAGATTAAAAAATACCTGTAAATATGACCAACTCTAGAACAAGGAGCATCCACCATAGTTCCTCCGCATTGCCATAACTAGACAAAACTTATCTGATCCAAGGGGTGAAGAGGGAAATGATAGTATTTAAAAAAACAATTAAAGGGCCTGTTAGCTTAATTTAAAGTGACCTTCCATGTAAAGAAGGGTATCCCCAATTTACAATGGTACCCTTTAAACCTATGACCGATCCAAGTTGACAGAATACTAATTTTTGAAAAACGCGTCGTATATAGAATATTTTGGATATTCCTGGGAAAAATGTCACGTCAGTCACATTGAGTTTACAAAGTACGCTAGCGTTAACTCAAATTTTCCTGCTTTAAAAAAAAACATTTCAAGGATAAACACTAAGATCTTTGTCTTCTATGCTCAGTCAAACAAAGGTTTAAAGGGAACAGATGTGAATCTGACATTGCCCTCTTTGCATGATCATTCACTTAACACGGTCACAGTCAATTTAACAACAATTCTATGTTGACTCCTAGAAATCCAGGTAGGATTATAACAGGAGCTACAGTGTGGTCCTATATGGCATCTTTGGTTTACATGATAGTGTCCAATCCATCCTTGAATGATTTTATAGTCTTGCTCTCTTTCAGTTCAGTTGGTAATCTATTCCAGGGTTCAATAACCCTGATTGAAAAATGATGCAAAGGGGGATGGCAAGTGAGTCCATGTTGTCTATTAATAGTCTAGGTGTGATGCTATCAGGACCTTTGGCACTATGAGGTTTAAGTTTTTTGATTTTATCTTTTACCATGTCCTCAGTGATAACTATATCTTCTATTGTTGAAATTGGTGGGGTAATATTGCAGTTTGGTATATGAGTTTCATCTTCTTTTGTGAAAACACTGCAGAAATACTCATTAAGTATTTTGGCAACTTGTTCATCATCACTTGTTAGGACATTGTTTAGTTTGAGTGGACCCACATTTGATCTTGTTTTTGTTTTATTTTTCAGGTATGCATAAAAGGGTCTTTTGTTCCCACTCTCAGCAATTTTTTGCTCAAAACTTACGCTTGGCAGAACGAACGGCTTTCTTGCATTCTTTTTCAATATTCTTAAACTGTTCTAAGTCATCCTGTGTACGAGTATTTTGATAACGGTTATAAAATCTTCTCTTTTTTCTGCACAATTTTACAACATTCTTTGTCATCCATTGGGGTTTATTTCTGCTTGCTCTTTGCTTTTTGGGTATAAATTTCTCAATTCCCACATCAATTTTTGTCTTTAGGACCTCCCAAGCTTCCTCAGCATTATTTTCTTCAAGTATTTCCTTCCAGTTGATATTACAGTAGAATTCCTTCAAGCCTTCAGTGTCACCATTATACCAGTCAAGCACCAGTTCGTTTGATTCCATGAATTTTGGACAAAAATCAACTTCAACACATATAATAGTATGATCACTATTACCCAGGTTCCCTAATCCTTCCACGGACAGTATATTTTCAGGAGCATTTGTTAAGACTAAATCTAGAAGATTACCTCTGATATGTGTAGGGAATTCCACCATCTGTTCAAGATTCTTTGCATGGACACATTCAACAAAATTTTCACTCTTTCTATCATTGGAGACTCCTTGCCAGTTAATTTTTGGATAGTTAAAATCTCCAATTATGATAGTATTTTCCGGAACCTCTTGGATTATGTTACAAAGTTGGTTATTATTTTCTTCAGATGAGTTTGGGGATCTGTATATCAGCAAAATATTTAGTGGGTTCTGGTTGCTAGTGTTTTCAGTTACACTAAACTTACAGTATTGGTTAAACTTAGAAAAATCCTGCTCAGATGTAATAATCATACCATTTTTTACATATACCAGTAGACCTCCACCTATCCCATGGGCTGTGTCAGCTCTGTCAATACGTAGACTAGGTTCGATAAAGTAGTTTTCTTTGTACAGCATAGCATCAGATATTTCTGGATTGCACCACGTCTCAGTGAGTAAAATAATATCAGGGTTTTCGTCATTTATTAAAACATCTAAGTGATCCAGTTTACTAATTAAACTACGGGCATTTAGGTATATTATCTTTAGTATCTTTGCTTCTGGTGAGGACGGGTTGATGGGGGACTGACAGTCTCCGATTCCGCTGGGCGCCCTCGTTTCCTTGTCTCTCCTTGCTGACTGGCTGTCTGAACATGGTTGTGTCCCTGGAACATTTTTTGTCTCTTGATAATTTTTCTCTTTCCTCTCTGTCCTACCAGTACCCACTCGTAGTTTGATGCCTCTTCAGCTGTCATCAGAGAGTTTTTCTTTTCAGCCTCTGCTCTCAAGTCACTCTCCTCTTTTCTCTGGATTGGGGTGAGATCAGGTATAATGCTCACCTTGTAGAACCTTGAATCCTTCTCTCCTAATTTCCTAGAATTGGCAAGAATATTCTCTCTGTGTTTAATATCCAGCAGTCCGATTATTAGGGGTCTGGGATTATCATCAGCAGATTTGCTCTTTTCTCCTGCTCTGAAACAGAAACGAACATCATCAGGTTTCAGTTTGCAGCCAATGTACTCAAATATTTCAAGAGCGCTTCCAATATCAAAGTTTTTTCTATCTCCACCTCTGGTTACAGTTGCTCCTGGTTCTTTAATTCCATGGAGAACAATGTTTTCCTTTCTGTTTTCTCTCTCCCTTATCTCAAGGAAGACTGATGCTCTGCTTTCTGCTATGATGTCCTCCTTCTTGTTGTTTTCCACTTTCTCCTCAAGCTTCTTGACCATTGCTTCAAATCTGTCAACCTTTTCATCCACTTTAGTAACTTTGTCATCCATCTTGTCGACAATGTCAACCATTGTTGTAGCTCTGTCTGCTACTTTATCCACCTTATCTAATGCAGCCTCTGCTTTTCTATCCACAGCATTAACTTTCTCATTTACTTTAACCACCTTCTCGTCAACCTCTCCAATTCTCTTCTTGTTATCGGCTACAATAACATAAACTTCATTAAGCTTCTTGTGAATGGTACTCTCTAGCTCTTCACAGTGTGTGCAGAACCAGCGAAGTCCAACCTTCTTGTTTAAAGCAGTCACTTCAGCATCCTTTAGCTTGCTGCATACTTGGTGGGCCCATTTCCCACATAAACCACACCCAACAGATGTTTCCTTCTTGGTATTGATGGGTTCTTTACATTCCAAACAGTTCCAAGTCATTTTGGTTTGCAGCAGATTAACTCCTCTTCAACCTGTTTCCCCAATTAATTGGCGATCGGGTAGAACCAGATTTATGTTTACAAATATGAACTTGACAACTCCCCTATGGAACTGGCAATTATTCCGGCGAATTTGGTCTTACTACTTCATACCTTAAAGCTGAGTTCATACTGTTCTCCTCCCCAGATTTCCAAACCAGGATCATATCCTCCCAACTCCCAGAAAAATCTAAAAATAAATGTTCTAATTTGAAAAGAATATCATTATTAAGCGGGTTTTAGGAATAAAGAATCTATAAAAACATTTACCCTACATGATTATAAGTTTTATTAGGTAAAATTAAACGTTTCTTACTTTGAGCTCATTGCAAAGAGTCCTCCGGCCATAACTGGAGATTTAAATGGTTCTGTTGGATGCTTTTTATCCTCAGGTAGTAATGGTAATCTATAGTTAATTAAACCAACATTGGTATTCATATAAATTATAAATCAACTAAACATTGAACTTGATCCATGTTCAATTTTAAAAATTAAACAGGTTGGTCTGAATTTTCCCTTTTATAGTAAAGTTGCCAATCAAAAGCTCCTCGTGCACCTTCATCTTGAGCTCTGAAGTCAAGCATCATTTTAAATAAGAAAATAAACAAAATTTGTTTACTTAAAGGAACAGTAGACATAATTTCTGTTACTCTGTATATCTGTGTATCGTAATAACAATGTGATTTGTAATTGTGATTGTTTTACATAATTTACAAGCAGACAAAGTATTACTAATCTCTACTTCCAGATAAGAATGGTTGTCTGGGGTTTTTTATTTACCCTGTGAAAATCAATAAATGTTTTATATTGCAAGCTAAGAATGGGGCTAAAGCACACAAGAGATCAATTAACAGTATACAGGCCAGTTTTATCAATTTCAAGTGAGTTTCCATTTGTAGACTGAGATGTCCGATTCACAAAAGTGCCCTTTATCCTTTTATCCTATCAGGAATAAAGAAGAAATCCTTAATGAAAAGGTGAACAGTTTATCAATTTCACCTTTGATTTATCTAAAAAGTGACCAGTGGATTCATACTCAAAAGAGAATGGAGGGGAATTTTCAGATTTAAGCCATTTATAATATAGAAAAATCACTTTAGCTTTCTCATTGTTACTCAGTTAGAGGGTTAAAGAATACCGTTGTAAATCGGACATTCCACTCTTTTTAAAATGGAGGGTTATTTGAAATTATATCAGTCCCATTGTATACCAACCATACAAAAACTTTTTATTATTTCAAATATATCTTTAAAAAATTGAAGATGTTCACTCAAGTTCAGAGAGAAAAATGAGGTTTTGTTGAATAAAATAAAGTCCTATTTTACAAATGATGAATGCCTGTATTCGAAGTTATTATAATCCACAACATCTATGAAGGGACAAACAGCTGTTCTATAATCCGTAGCGATTGGATCTAAAAATAAAGCTAAATTATCATTGATATTAGCTGGCTATATTTGTCAATATTCTCTGGTAAAAAAGAGGAAACTTATTATTAATGCGAACGCAAATTGAAGACGCACTATTGATACGTTGATACGTTGATACGTTGATACGTTACGTTGATAAATTCTCCGCCAAGGTCCTGCATCATGGAAGAATGAAGTGGCGGGTCAGGTCATCATTTATTTATCTGGATAAAAGACTGCATTTCTGTACCCGTCATAATTGTTTTTAAAAGCATGAAAAAAACCCTGAGATATTAGAAAAATCTGAACAATAGAGGTTTCTGATAAAACAGCTGGAAATCCACCTGTGTTCTGCAATTAACAAATTCAAAAAAGCCTTGAAAACAAGTTGAATATCTAAAGAACCGTGATTATTTCGCAAATCAAATATAAAACTAATAAAACTAAAAGGGAACCCTAAGTGGAACCCCCCAGAATGGTAGTTGTGTGAATTTAATTCAATTAATTCTAAATTTCTAATTATCGTTTTAAAGATCATTCAGGACACATTGACAGAGTTAAGTTTTATGCGAACCCGTGAGGTTGATGTAGTACCTAGTAGGGGTGGCAACCAGTTTACGTTCGCCTCTGTATGAGAATCTAGGAAGATAATAACCTCCCCACTTGACACCTTGGCCCCCGCCAGTCGAGCTGTTATCAGACCAGATCTTTCCTAAACAATAAGCTCATGAGAACCAGGAATATAATAACCTCCCCACTTGACACATTGGCTGCCGCCAGGGAGCTCTTATCAGACTAGATCTTTCCTAAACAATTAACTCATGAGAACCAGGAATATAATAACCTCCCCACTTGACACATTGGCTCCCGCCAGGGAGCTATTATCAGACCAGATCTTTCCTAAACAATAAGCTCATGAGAACCAGGAATATAATAACCTCCCCAATTGACACATTGGCTCCCGCCAGACGAGCTGTTATCAGACCAGATCTTTCCTAAACAATAAGCTCATGAGAACCAGGAATATAATAACCTCCCCACTTGACACATTGGCTCCCGCCAGGGAGCTATTATCAAACTAGATCTTTCCTAAACAATAAACTCATGAAAACCAGAACTAAAATCAAACCATAAAATAAATTTTAAATGGAGCTGTGGACCTAATTTCTAGTAACCTTCCAATTATGAATAGCATTTTAGATTCACTACAGTACCCTTCAAACCATTCTCTGATAATTGAAATCCGTTATCCTTAATCAGACAAAGCTTAACAGGATATCGTTGTGAATCGAACATGCCACCTTACAAATGGTGGGTCACCAATACGCCCCCTTGCATTGACTGCTTAGAAATCATAATTAAAAATACCAAAAATGAAAAAATAATAAAAATAAATAGGACGGATAAAAGTAGATAGTTGTCTAAAGAAATAATAAAAGAGCTTACAAACAAGAAATATTATAAATCTATTTCATCTCACCTTAATCCTGACGATCCTCATTTTCGGTATTTTTCCAATAAATTCATCAAGTTGGGACCCAAGGTTGGACTTGGTACTTGCATCGTCAACTAAAAATGTTGCAGAATAAGAACAAACAATACGACACTGATTTATTTTTTATTTTAGTTTAGTAATTATTTCTTTTAAATAAACAAGATATAATAATACTTAAGTCTTACCAAGAATGATCTCTTTCAAAAGGTGCTCGGGTGATCTGTTAATAACAGAAAAAAAAGTCCTGGATTGCAATGATAATAGAAGTAATGAGTTTTGTGACTTGATTTACTTAATTTTTTATGTCTGAAGTGAATAAAAACGAGAATAAAATACCTATCTCGTGTTCCGAAAACGTTTAAGCGTTGAATTTAATATTTAATTGATTAATTTAAAGTTGAAAATGTAAAATCCAGTACAAAATGCCATTTTGATCATTATCATTCCTGAGTAGTGTAGTCCAGTGCTCGTTAAAAAAAGGAATAACAACAGAAACAGTTGGCAGATTTGCTTTATACTGCTTAGTCCGGCATCCAGCATGACGTATGTCAGGAATAGATCTAAACAATCAAAAATAGATGAAAAGCTTATTAATAAGTTTAAGTAATGAGTTCGAGAACTTTTATAAAAAAGACCTGAAGATTTATATTTACTTTGGATTAAGAAACCAAAATAAAGAGTTTAAAAAAACTGTAAGCATAATTTTAAGTGATCCTTCATGCAAATACTGCCTCGATTCACAAAGGTACCCCTAAAAACTTTTTCTGATCAAGTATGAATTAGATCATAATGTTAATAATTTTTAAAAATGATTATTTTCAATTGTGGTTTCTTAACAAAAGTGATTTGCGCATTTCTACTATAGGAATATGCTTCAGAATTAACAATGTTAAAACTAGAAAAACGACAATATCTCACACAATTTTGATCCAATGAAGGTTTCAAGGGAACCGCTGTGGACTAGACAAATTGCCAGATTTGAAATTACGCTTACACTCTCTTAAGGTAGTTAGACAAATGTACAGTTAGTGGAAACAACTATAATACCTGTTAACGGATATTTTATCACTGGCATACCCACTGAATCCATTTGAAGTGAAAAGATCTGAATGCAGACTTTGCTCTTCAGGAGATATCACAACAGCCTTCCCCTTTAAGATATTATATTATTAATTACTATAAAATTATCCTGAAAAAAAAATTAAAAACGTGATTATTTACTCAGGATAATATTAAATAAGAATCTTTCTGAGTTGTGTAGAGTATGAATATTTTGAAAAAATTTTAGGGAAAAAACAGCTTATTTTCTAATATATCTCCAGTTGTTATTTTGTTAACCCCCCCCCCTCTTCCTTGACACTCAATATTTTTTATTAAAAAGATGTAGATACATGATTTAGAAGAATTTTTAATGATAAAACCACGGTTATATTTTTTAAGCCTGCTTCAAGAGGCATAAAAAATAGATCTTTCTTCTTTAAACCATTTAGTTTTTTTTCAATGCTCCTAAAATTTAATAACTTTTACCAGAAAATTGTTGATTTAATTCCCCACGAGACTAAAAAACGATAAAACTAATCTAATCAAACTTCACAAAAAGGCACATTTTTTCAAATCAAATCCCCCCTAGAAGGTTAAGTTAATGGGTGCAAGAGGAAGTAGGTTAGATACCTGTTCTCCTGGTCCAACTCTTTGCTTCTCCTCTGCTATTTGGTCCCAATCATGCCAATCAATCAATCTTACCAATAGAGATTAAAACGTGAATTCCAGATAAATCTGACCATTAAAAATAACTTTTTTGTTCTAACATCTTTAATCTTACAATTCAGGGTTGTAAAAACCCCTGGTTTTTTTAAAAGCCCAGCCCAGTACGTTCTATTGGGGTTTATTGTGTTTTTTTGTTTGTTTTTCAATTTTTCATTAGAAAGTTGCAACATTCTACTCGGATTGTAAAAATATCAATTCAATGCCAAACAAACCATTCAGATATTACAATCAATAGTCATTGATTATTTTTCGACACATTCTTATATAGTTGATATTTCATAATATTTTTTTTTTTTATGATCTGATAGTTTCTTGTGAAAACATTTATTCCCGTTTCGAGGATTTTTGATAATGAAGACGACATTTTCATATTTTCCAGGAATGTTCGAAAATCCAGCGCCAGCGAAATATTATTTAAAAAAAACTAGATTATTTTTCGACGTAAGTCTATACCCTCTTTCATTTCTCGCGAACACTCTTTTAACCAGAAACCGTCTTGGTGGTAGAAAGCTAATATACTAGCAACTGTAAACAGAGGAAACATCTTCAATACAACATACTTCATTATGACCTGGAGAAGAGACCTCGACTCTGCTGAGTGACAAGGATGAATAGTTAAATTCATTCAATATTTTTTTTTCGGAATATTATTCAAACAATATTTTTATTAAAGATCATAGGTTTTAGTCACCACACAAAAAATAAATAATAAAAATAATAAAAAAAAAAAACACTTTTAGATAGGTTTTTTTAATGTGGGTTTTATTGGGTGTTTTTTTTGTATGCCAACCCAAATGCGTGGATCTCGGTTTTCATTGTGGGCAATTTAAATTTGAGGATCAATGCTTGATTTATTTATTTTAGGTATTTCTGCAGGGTACGATTACCCTGGGATCTCGAAGAGAAATTGATGAATTCGTAGATCTACAAAAGCTGGAGATCCCGAAATTAACAACAAAAAAGTTACGATCTATGAAGTCAGAATTTCCGACTTGTGAAGCATTGATTGCAACCTTACGCAGATTGATTTAATTCCTCTTCGATATCCCGTGGTGGTCACTGGTCATACTGTTTCGTTTTCCATGACAATCTGACATGATTGCATCTAACTTGATAAGCCAATATTGGAATCGGATTAAATCTTTTTTTTTTACTCGTGAAGGATATTTTTAATCAATTTGTTCCTGTTTGGATCCAGCTTCTCGTCTTCTTGTATATTTTCTATTCCAACAACCTGCGGGAAAACGATAAAAGGTATTACTGACTTGTATTTAATCAGGAGCTTAAGATCTGGCATATCTAATTTCTAAACGGTTGCAACCGTAGACATAATAGATTTTTACAACGGAAATGTTGTATGTTGATTAGTTTAGACGACGAGAAGAAAAAAATCATACTGATGCAGTCATAACACTATTTTGGATGGAAAATGTCAAGATATTAAAACTTTGTTTTTACAATTTAAAGTACCTCGAAAAACACAGAAAAATCTATGATTCAATTTGAAGAAAGCATAGAGAATAGAGATGGCAAAAAGTTGATTCTTATTAAACAATACATTACCTCAAGTGCCTTCTTGGGAATATCTCTTTCATCTTTCTGATTTTCAGACATAATCCCCAAACCTTTATCCAGAAGCTCTTTCTCAGGTCTAAAATTGAGTAGGTTATGTTTAATTTAAGTGCGGTAAATAGGCTCAGTGGCCAGGAGACGATGGTTGGCATTTAAACGGTAATGAATAAATAATTCAAATGTTTGAGAAAACGTTTATATACAAAATGTGGGTAATTTATTATTGTACGATAGTCAAGGTCGGCGTCATGAAAATCAGACAGGAGGGGGGGAGGGGCTAAAAAGTGTATGCTAGGGAAGGAGTATGAAATAGAAGGGAGATACAACTGACGTGGCCCGCCCTACCATAAGATTATGCACTTTGCAGACGGGTACTCCATTTGAATTAGAAATATTCTGAATAGGTTATTGTATACTGGTAGGGTGGGCCGCGTCAGTATTATCTCCCTTCTACTTCATGCTCCTTGATGCTATGACGAAACCATAAATCAAGTTACCTACCTAGTTTCATTCCGTTCCTGTACATTGCTAAACCTGCTGACTGTGTAAATTAGAAGAGAGAGTAGACCGAAGATTGTCAAATATTGTACTAAACTTTTTAATTTTCTCCGGGGGATTTCCATTTTTCAACTCTGTCGAGGTAGTTGGTGAACTAATGCATCTGAAAACAGAATTAATTTTATCAATGACGATTTGTAATCGACCCATCACTTTTCTAGTGATTCAAATGGGATCTGTCCTAGAGAACGATTTTTGGACCCCCTCCCCCCTCCTATCAAATTTGTACATGGCCACTTTTTTCTTATGGGGCCGAGCGCTGCGGCTAGCACAGGCTAGGTGGCCGAGCGCCGCGGCTAAGACAGGCTTATAGGGCAATCTTACAAATTGTACAAAATTGAAAGGAGGGGGGGGGGGGGTCAAAAAATCGTTTTCGAGGAAATTACCTCGTTTATTTCTATGTACCTTATTACTGGTATCTTTCTTAAGTCAATTCAACTCACTCAGAGAGTAAGGAATAGAAGGGAGATGTAACTGACGCGGTTCGCCCTACCATATGATTATACA
Source organism: Eurytemora carolleeae (assembly GCF_000591075.1). Taxonomy (NCBI): domain Eukaryota; kingdom Metazoa; phylum Arthropoda; class Copepoda; order Calanoida; family Temoridae; genus Eurytemora; species Eurytemora carolleeae. The sequence goes on from NW_019397117.1 coordinate 184,610, forward strand.
TGCTTTCCAGACGGGTACTAGCTAGCTTCTGTGGCTAATTGGTAGCGCTCTCGGTTTCAAATCTTGAGGTGGTTGGGTCGGGTCCCCGATCCGGCTGCCACAAGATTTCGTTACGCAGCGCTACTTGCGGCGAGATGCAGAACCTAGTGAGTCATAACCCGGAGATTAGCCACAAGTAAATACAGTGGAGCGGTGTACGTTGTGTACACTTCACGAAAACGGTGTTTAGTGTAAAATTTGTGGCAAAAATTCCCACCAGTCAAAAGGTTGTGCCATCGATTCTACACAGTGGGCCCAAGCTGCTGGGTGGTGTAGGAGGACGATGTCCATGCATGCACAATAGTTAGCAGTATATGCTCCTTAACTTGTCCTTACCTTGCCGAAAATTGCAAAAAATTAGTACTCATTGAAGGCTCCATAGAGCTAAGTACAAGTAACAGGGCATTAGTCCCATCCGGTCCTCCCTTATATAGCTAAGAAACTGTCTTATGACAAGTTTATAGAGCATATACGTTGATCAATCAATCAATCAGACGGGTACTCCATTTGTATATGAAATATTTGTCTGATGTACAATTACCACGTATACAATAACCTATTCTGAATATTTCATACACAAAAGGAGTACCCGTCTGCAAAGCATGTATAATCATATGGTGGGGCGAACGGCGTCAGGCTTTATTCCTCACTCCCTGATTCAACTTATAAGATTAAATTGAACGAAAAACACTGTCCCGTAATAGCTGTTGAAAAGTAGTGCGGCAATTCACGGCTCTGTTGCGCAGAGGTCATTTCAAAACATTGACGTTCAATCAAATTCGGGATTTTCATCGAAAAGGACATGAAAATTCCGAAAAAGTAGCAGAGGAGATACTCAAATAATTACCAGAGAATTTTTTCTTTTCCAGTTTTTTTTTATAAAGATTCTTTTTTATTTTTATTAAAATTAAATTTCAGCGTTTCGCAGGAAAATATGAATCGCTTAGCATACAGCCAGTAAATAATTTTCTGAAATTCTAATTCCAGTTTTCTCAGCAAAAAATTAAAAATTGATAAATAAATGACACTTTTAAGGGTGTTTGGCTGAAAGAGGTTTGCAATGAACCTTTCTCAAATATGTATACCACGACCTTTGGTGTCCGATATAATTTTATTCATCCAAAAAAATATTTTTTTTATTAAGGCTAGGTTCAGCTCGTTCAGTTTGTATAAATGTTAATTATATGAATGTTAATTATTATTGTTTTGAATTAAAGATCATTAATCAGTTTTAAAGCTAATTCTAATATGATGGACAGTCCTGAGCATGAAATCACCTTTACTGTTCACATTTTTGTTTATAATTATTAATGTTTTGTCCATTTCGGTATATTCCTATAGAACGATTTTTTGACCCCCCCCCACCANTATCAATTTTGTACATGGATCTTACAGAAGGTGTCTCAACTTAACCTAACCCGTGGCCGCAGCGTTCGGCCCAGAAAGTGTCTTAACCTAACCTAACTCTAAATAATGCTAAATAAATACTATTTTGGTCATGTACAAAATTGATATGAGGAGGGTCTGGGGGGGTCCAAAAATCGTTCACTAGGACAGACCCTCCAGTTCTATAAGTTCTTTATTAACGCTAAGAAACTTTCCTGACCCAATCCCCCTCATAATTTCAAGTTTTAGAAATAGTCCCTCCCACGTAGTTTGTAGATTCAAAAGTATATTTTATATAAAATTTCAGGTGTCTCCGTTTGACAGAAAAATGGTTTCAAAAAATCCTAAAAATTAATAGAAATAACATGAAGATTGACATTACTACGAAAACCAGTGATATCCTTAGTCTAGCAAGATGTTGGTATACAGAAGGAAGGTAATTGCTGTCCATCTAGTGATAATAAAAATTGTTACGATTTTTTTATTTTAATATAAAACGTATAAACATCTTGTGTCCTGAATGTTTATAATAATGTAATACAAGGGCGTATACAGAAATAAATCGGGGGGGGGAGGGGTAATTTAATTGTAAATTCTTGAATATCAGGCTTAAGAATAAGATACTTTAAAGGTAAACATACACTAGAGTCCAATCATTATACTCTATCTCTCCTTCAAACAAAACTAGCAGAAAAAAGCATTGTTTCTAAAAAAAATCGACATTTTATAATACTGTTATGTTAGTAATAATTGGTATTTAAACTAGAGATGGTAAAAGACATTTTTGAAAATGAAAAACTCAACTTAAACTTAAATTCTATGAGATGAAAAAAGGACAAAGGTCCAGGAATTAATTATGAATTGTAAAAGTTTCTGTTTTGAAAGAAAAAAGTAGGAGTACAATTGTAATTTATATATTAAAGCTCTTCGTTCATTCAGCTAGTTTTTAATAAAAATAATAAGAAAGATTACAAAACGGCGGTGCAATGAATAAAGTAAATTAAATCCTAACTTTAAAAAAAAAAAAAAAATGGTTTTTACCACCTTCAAACTTAAGCCTTCGTGGCTTGGCATTTAAAAATAATTGTTTTACTTCACTATCCCTGATAGTGCCCATCCGAGTGGGATGCCGATGAATGTGCATTCTAAATAGATTTTTCATTCGGACTTGTGTCATGGTGGCTCTGGTCCACGTATACAATCTTCCTAGTGCACTGAATGAACAGCAAATTAATGTTTTTATGTTCTTAACTCTTGAGTTTAAGCTTTGAAAAGTGTGAAAGCTCTGAGTTCTGGAGGGGGGGGGGGGGCTCTTTTCAGGTCTAATAAATTATTATTAATCTTAATAAGTTCTTATCCTTGTAGGCATACCGACATAAGTGTAAGATGTGGAGGGGAAGGGGAATCAGTTTTCCACTGTCATAAACTAATCCTAAGGTATATAATAACATTTTATACTTAAAATATGAGTTTTTAACATGTAAATAATTATTGTCATCTTTTGTAATGGATAATGGAGGGCAGGCCTTTTGATAACCATTTGCAACTTCTTTCTTTTTCTCAAACACATTTAGGTTTAATAAGTACATCTACATAATAAAACAAGACATTTATATATTTGTCCCCTCAAGCCGGCCAAACAGAATGTTTTTGTGGACACTCATGAGTAGCCTGGCTAGTAGTAGGCTAAAGAAAATTCGAAATTTTTTTAAAAATTTTTTTAAAAATTTTTTTTATTTTTTATTAATTTTTCAAATTTTTTTCACGGGCAACGCCGGCCCCTTAAGCTAGTCTACTATTATGCATAAATGCTAAACATCTTTAATATATATATTAAAAAATATAACGTTTTAGAGATAAATATGCTCTTTGCTCTTTTTATTATTTTAGAAACATCAAAGATTGAAAAACTTTTTTCCATGAAGGATTTTATTTTATTTCACCTGATTCTGTTAAAGTTTGATAAATAGGAAAGATAGGTGAGGGTGGTGAGAGAAATTTCAGGCCAGCCACAACAATTCTCGTCCGAGTCACCTCGAAATATACAATCAATATTATTTTTTAAGTTTCCAATCCTTGTTTTTAAATCTGGCCATTTTAGGGCTTAAATGAAATACTGAGTTTTGTGAATTGAATAAAATAGATTTACTTGTATAAATTTTGACACGATTCCTTTTTTTAAAAAGAGTTAAATCTGTAAGGATTGGACACTAATGGAAGGACTAGAAATTTCAAGGTGGCTCGGATTAGAAAATAAGGGGAATGTGACTGCTGCCCCTTGTCACCCCTCCACGGCTCCTACTCGGATAAAAACATTACTGAATTCAGGGATCTGTTGATAAAACAGCTAGGAGCGGAGGTTTGTGTAGTGGAAGATGCAGACGAGATAATTCTATCCGAGGTTTCTAAACAATCCTTCCAGGAGTACATCAGGTTATTTCTCTAAGGGTCACCTTAGCAAGATCAAATATCTATCTATCTATCTATTAGGACATCCCAATAACAAGAATGTTACCAGGAAACCACCCCTCCCGGCAACCCTCTGCCTCCCTTAGGAGTACTTGGGTCACAGAGTTAGAATACATTATTATCTATCACAAAATATCTCATTCTTAATTTAGTAAGTTCACTTTGGGTTTGAGATGTGGGAAGTAAGTCGACCGTAAAATTCCGATATGATTTGATTTGTTTAGAGAGAGACCAATAATTTACTTAAATTTTTTATAAATAATTATATGATGCTTTGTTTCATGGGTTTAAATATTCTTGAAAATAAATTATTTCGAAAGAAAAGTAAGGAAAAGAGCGGGATATTCTTATTAAAAAATACATAAACCGGCATTTTAAATGTTATTGTTTTTAATGTGTTTTTTTATTAGAATTGTATACGGGTTTTCTGAGACTGTATTGAGTTGTTCACTTGAGGAGAAGGAATGGGTTCTGACTATGCTTGATATACCAGATATGGATTTTCAGGTACCATTGTCATCGTTGTAATAGTTGTCATGCTTGTCGTCATCATTGGCATCATTGTCATCATTGTCATCATTATCATCATTGTCATCATTGTCATCATTGTCATCATTATCATTGTTGTCATCATTGTCATCATTGTCATCATTGTCATCATTGTCATCATTGTCATCATTGTCATCATTGTCATCATTGTCATCATTGCCATCATTGTCATCATTGTCATCATTGTCAGCATTGTCATCATTGTCATCATTGTCGTTTTTGTCATCATTTTCACCATATTTACCATAGTCATCATTGTCATCATTGTCATCATTGTCATCTTTGTCATCATTGTCATCATTGTCATCATTGTCATCATTTTCATCATTGTCCTCATTGTCATCATTGTCATCATTGTCACCATATCCACCATTGTCACTATATCCACCATTGTCATCATTGTCCTCATTGTCATCATTGTCATCATTGTCACCATTGTCATCATATCCACCATTGTCACCATATCCACCATTGTCACCATATCCACCATATCCACCATTGGCATCATTGGCATAATTGGTATCGATGTCATTATTCAATCCATGTTATCATAGGTATGTTCATTTACTTTTATTATTTGCGGATTGTTTTTTTATTTCCAGGTAAAAATTGAAGACGATCCCTTGGCTGAACTTACGATCAAACAGGAACCGATCATAGAGGTAACATCATGCTAATTTTAAATCTTGAATATTTCTATTTTTTTCTTTTATGAATTACCAATTTTGTTTAGCTCTCAGAAAATCTCAGCTTCTCATCAGTCCCAGAGAAATTTACCAAGGTTCATACCTGTGGTTTTTGCAAAAAAGAGTTTAGAAGACATGATCATCTGAACAGACACATGCTGCAACATACCGGTAACTTTCAAAATGCTTTATGTTCACATGATTAATGTTTCACTCAATATATTTCTTGTAATTTGAAATATTTAGTCATGTTAAGCGGGTTAAGCTTTAAAAACACGTAGAATGCACTTAATTGTTTGTTTGCTTTTTTCCGTCCAGTTTATTAGGATTTAATCATATTTGACTTATTTCTTCGTCTTCGCTTGTACAAGATTACTTTTTAGGCGAAAAACCGTTTGAATGTGATCAATGTGAGAAAGGATTTACGAGGAAGGATAAACTCAAACAGCACGTAGCAAAACATCACATTGATTTGTTATCTGGGCAACTGCTCTCACAGGAATGGAGTATTTATAGTTAGGATTGTTTTTGAAACTTTAAAATTTTTCTTCCTAGTGCACGCAGAAAATAAAGAATGTGAAATATTCTTTTCTTACAAATCATGAAAATGGGTCAACTTCAAGTTTTGATATATGAGCTATTACCTTGGGAAACCAGCGTTGCTTACTCATAGTTACTCCCGTCGTTTACCCGCGCTTGGTCTTAAATAACGATTTTATCTCTTATTCTTAATAAAAGTCTACCCACCCAACTTAGAATCTCAAAACCAAGCTAAGAACATTCTCATGGTTTACCCAAGTTCCCCAATCAATATTTTAGGCAAATCGATTAAGGGGTTTCTGAGTTATGATCGGACATACAAACGAACAAACAGAGATTGCTAATTTATATTACATAGATACTGCCTTACATAGGATATGAAGTATGCTGATGAGTTTGAGGAGCACAAGATGGATTTTCAGGAAATAACGATGACAAATGACGAAGATGAGAAGGAAGGCGAAGACCATGATATGAAGGAAGAAGATAATATCGAGGAGACTGATGAGACATTAGAAGAAGATAAAAAGTCTAAAAAGCTGAGACCAGGGATCTTAGCATTCAAACCTGCCTTGATAGACAATCTAAAACTTTTTTTTGTAATAACCGGGTATCAGGAACTTTAACTTAATTTTCAGAATAGCCCAAAAGTCTACAGGGGTGTATACTGTATACTGTATATTTTCTTACAATATTTTTTATATTCCCCCTTCTGAAAATCTTTTTTTTTTCCCAGAAGCTAGGTCTGTTTTTAGTCTTTTATTCACAGAATTGGGTAAAATAAATAGAAATAGGGGAGGGGGGGGGGAATTATAAAAAGTATACACCCCGGGCCGTAAGTCCAATGTAAATAGGGAAATAGATTAAATTTTCAGTTGATGGTTATTTATTCGATCTAAATATAATGCTATGGTGAAATAATCAGGAAAGAAAGTGACTTGTATCTACTGTCCAGAAACTTTCAACGGAATAAAATCTAGAAAAAAACATGCACTAGGAACTGTTCAAATAATAATATTATATTCTTTTTGTTTTAATAATTTAAAGCCGCTTCAATATTTTTTTTTTTATTTCTAATATTGTCATTATGTAAGAACTATGTTAATCTTGTCTTTACAACATGACTGAAATTGCTTATGATTAATTTGAACTGAACCTGCAGCAAACCACTCAGCTGAGATTCTAGAGAGCTGTCGTCTTCTCTCCTTAAGGCGGGATGGAAAGAGGAAAAGGTAATTTAGTATGCAACGGTTAATTACCATTGAATCATAAATTTAACTTTTTGTGATTAGTGAACAACGATTTATCTCCTTTCTTGTTTTATTCCATTAAGGAAACGTTGTTTGAATGTTCATTTTGGAGCTTTCTTCCCTTATAGAATGAATTACTTTTAAGATAATTTTACCCCTCTACATTTTATTGGAAAAAACGTTATAATACTCCTGCCGTAGCCGACTTAAAATTTATCACATTTCTTTCCGTCTATAGATGTATGAAAGTATAATTCCCCTTAAGACATTTTTTTTAAGAAGAGATAGTTGGTGAAATTGCAAACAGTTAATCTTTTTTGTTAGGTTTTATTAGGTTTTGTAAATAAAAGTTCCCTGAAAAAGAAATCATAAATTCTTTATTTCAGACTGAAGAATCATACATGCCCTGAGGAAGGATGTGAAAGACAATTCAGGAAAGCTTACTCTTTAATCCATTTCTTTATTTTAAAAGTTGAACCATATCTACAATTTAAAATGTTAAACAATTTAACTTTTTTCATATTTTTATAATGAAAGTTTTATTTAGTTAGAAAAGTCATCTTGAAACCAAATTTTGGGATTTAAGAATTTTAGGCATTACATTATTTTAGCTTTGATGAATAGAACAATGCATGTATTCTTGTTCTAAAGAGTTTGTGTGTACAGACACACCTGTGAGGTTACTGATCACGTCAACGTTGTGCACAATCATCAGAAGAACTATATTTGTGAACTTTGCTCAAAAGCTTTCCCGTACAGGAAATCTCTGAGGTCAGTTTTATTATCATACAGGGTTACCCACAAAGGATGAGACTGTGCAGAATTTATACTTTCTGTTTCCTTATATTTATTATTTTCTGCAATCGTAAACATGTTTCTCTCTTTGTTAAATCATTGAATAAGCCATAAAAAACTATTCAAGGTAGAAGATTTAATTAAACCATGGAATCGTCAGATTTAAGGAGTTTCAGATCGTCTTTATAGTCTCATCTAATGTGGGTAGCCCTGTACATCAACGATTTCTTGTTCTTAAAAAAATACTATGAAAAAAGACCTCTACGCCACATAATTTTTTTCTATCCATTTCTGTTTCTTTTTAAAATTTATGAGTTGTTGTTTATTTTTAAAAATTTGAAAAATCAAACCTATTTTCATATTCTGAAATTGATGAAGGCTTTAATTCTCTTTTTGGTAATAATAAATGGTTTGTCTAGATATCACATGGATCTGAAGCACAACATGAACAAGAAGGTTGAGAGTATCCTGTGTCCCAACTGCGGAGATATTTTCACTTCTAAGATTAAACTTCAGATTCATATCACGGCCAAACATAGAATCAAGGTGAAAAAGAACAAAGCCACGAGTCTTTACACCCCTGCCACGAGTTCTAAGTTATGAATCTTACACAGTAATCTTTATTATTAATCCAGATCCGCATTTTTCTCTAAAAAATACAGAAATTTATTTTTCTCTAAATACGAAGAAAATGATTTTTCGAGTTACTTAAAGACAGCTTACCGATGATACTAGTGATCTGTTATGTCCTGTATCTAGGTACAAAGATACCAGTGCAAGTTCTGTGACTTCAAGACGCACGCTAGGAATGTTATAACGGAGCATGAACGTACACACACAGGTTAGAACAGACAATAAATATTTGTTTTCATGTTTGTGAATATTTGAGAATTGTTCAGTTTTCTACCTAGTCGATTTTATCAACGAGGTTATATTGTATAGAGCAGAAATCTACTCTAATCCTTTATAAATGTATTTGCCAGGAACTACACCGAGACATTATCGCATGTTTAAATTTTTATACTGAAGGTTAGGCCAGAATTATTTGACAGTTGAAAGTGTATGCTAGCTGACCAATAAGCATTCCTAGAATCATGTTTTAGAATGTTTTTATTTGACAACTGATTTATCAGGAAAAAGTTTGTAATCGCTGTATTTTCATGTTTTTGTTGTTCTGTTCTTTTAACTTCTATTCCACTTTTTTTCAGGAGAGAAGCCTGAAATTTGTCAGTGGTGTGGAAAAGGATTTAACGCTAAGAAAACTTTACGAAATCATGAACGACTTCATACAGGTTGGTTTAGCAAGGAAATCGAACAAAATCTGAATAAGAAATATTCCCCGAATTATTGAAATACTGCAACAGGACAGGGTGTGGTTTATATTATCTTTGAAAAATCGTTCCACCCTCACTGAAAATCATTTTCCCCCATGAGTTAGGTTTGTTTCTGCGGAGAGCAAACACTTTTGTTAGGATTTTCTTTGCTGAATAGTAAATAGGGGAAAATGAATTAATTTTCCTAATAAAAGGATGAAAAATGTTGCTGTTTGATGTTCAATATTTTATTGTTTTCGCCATTTTATCAAAAATCATTCTTAAAACTCTTAACCCTATAAAGGCTGGGGGGGGGGGTCTGAATCTATGAATAGCCTGGGGGGGGGCGTTTGGCGCACCCCCCCCCCTTAAAAAGCCTTAGATAATAGTTATTGGGTTGAAATGCATAATCATAGTCCAATTTTTATGGCCAGCTCAAAGCAAAAAAGACCGAAAACTTTAATAGTTTGGGTGCTAGAAAAAATGAAGAAAAAAAAACATATTTTTTAAAAACAAATTTCAAAGTGTGACACATGTTTTGACATGCATTTTTCAAGGGCTTTTCAAAACTATAGTTTTTAGATCTGTAGCTTTAGTCACAAAAAATTTATGGGCTATTTTAGATTTTTTTCACAGACCGGACTTTTTCCACCCTGTACCCTACCCTATAAATTTAAAAAAAAATATTTTTTCAACAAAAAATCCTTTAAATTATTATTCATTATAAGTCACAAAATTTCACGGTCATAGTGTTAAAAATAAGAGGACAAAAAACTNATTTGTCTGTCTATCTAAGCCTTTTCAGGGTTAAAATTATACACTGTACTGAAATTCACGTAAAATTCTACGTTGCTTCTCAGAATAAAAAGCAATACATATTTATTCTAAACAATATTTTTGTTATTTCAGGAGAGAAACCTTACAAATGTAACCACTGCTCCAGCAGTTTCGCCCAGAGAACCAGTCTTAACGTTCATTTTAATTCACATCATAAAGGACTGCAACCCTTATCCAGTCCAATCAAAGGAAAATTATTTAAGAAATTGCAACGTCCAAAAAATGTACAGTCATCAAATTATTGTTTTTGTTTGAAGCTTGATGTATTTTTAAATTCTGCAGCCTTTACAATTGTCCAAGATATCATGTTTAATCCACATTTAATATTTCTAGAGCTAACTTTTAAATTTTTTTGTATTTTTTAAACAGTTAAGATCGGGTTGGTACCCAAACTCGATAAAAAAAATATATTTTCGAGAGACCTGATTTTATGGTGACTTTTTTCTCTCCATTGATTAATATCACACTAGAAAGGTTATTTTAAATAATTGATATTAGACAAGGATAAATTTAATGGTAATTATGACGAGCAAAGCGAGCAAGAATCGGAGGATACTTTGTCTATAAATCAAATGGACGAATCAAGGATGAGACTTGAAGAACGACGACAAGTTAGCGATGAACCCTGGAACTCGAATACATTGACCATTAAACCTCTTAACAAACTTCAAAATATTGGTAATTAACCAGTAGACTCATTGGATGTCCGCTGTAATGAAGAACAAATTTTGTTTAGTCCAAACAATAATGGCAAACAAAACAATTAATATTGGAACTGAGTGAATTTTAAAAGCAGATTCTTGTTGTGAAATAAGTAAAGTTGCAAATCATTATAAATCTTAAATCATCACTTCATTCCCGATTTAGGAAGTCCTTGATTTGATTTGATTTGATTTGATTTGATTTGATTTGATTTGGTTTGGTTTGGTTTGGTTTGGTTTGGTTTGGTTTGGTTTGGTTTGGTTTGGTTTAATTTTAAATTCTTTTTGTTTAAAACTTGTCTTAATTTGACAGATAGGTTTGAATATAAAAAATCATACAAATCTTTTTACAACTTGATCTTGATCTTAATTCTGTGCAAAATAGCTGGTTAAAGAATGTTGATCTTAAAAGAATATCTTTGATTTGAGGAGGCTAAACTAATTTAATTTAATTTGACAGGAGAAACGTATTTCAAATGGTTTTTAATTAATTGGAAGGAAAAATATAATTTCTTTAGCAAGTTGTTCACACCAAAGATTATTAATAATTAATAGGGTTTTAATCTAGCTAACCTTATCGATTGGATTTCTTTGAAAATCTTGCAATTTTCTACTTTTCGCGCGCTATTTCTAATGAAATGAAATAAAGTTTAAATAGGTTTCAGCTTTTGAATTTGATGATTTTTTAGGTGTTCATGAATCTGTTATTGTTCCACGCTACAAATCTGACCGCTAAGAATGCACACCTGTATGAATAATGAATATCAAACAAAACCCCGGTTAAATCTATATCTTGACTATTGTAACTTTTATGTAAACCAAATCTAATCTCTTATTAATAGAACCCGGTGTATGAAAAAAATATCAGTTGAATTTTTTTTAATATTAAGTCAACGTTTTCTTTGTTGTAAATTTTAACTTGACATTTTAATTATTTGTTTCTTTTTTTGGACTTAATCTAGAATTGTTGGACATCTTTTCATTTCTTTCTTCACATTTTTCGTTTTCAAACTCTAATTTTTATAAAGGCCTTGAAATCTAACATGGGTACTGGGTAGATATTCCACATAACAAAAAAACTAAAATAATCGTGTGTCCGATAATTTTAATAATAAAAAAAGAAATGGAGAAAACGATTCTTAAAAAATGGATCCAATGGACTTTTGCTTAAATACAAGAATCAGGCGTGTGGACTGGGGGTGTTACTATCAACCAAGAAATTATTTAAAATTTAGCCAACTTAAGATAAAAAAGTGTATGTTTTCATGAGTAAAATTGGCTTTGAGTAACACTAGCTATGTCCCTTAATAAGTAAAAAATGTCTAAGCATGATATAAAAAAGCATAATTTTGTCCAATTAATATGTGAGCAGAATCCGTCAATTCGTTTTAATTGGTCTGCATAAGTTCGACCAATGAGAGACAAAATAATAATAACAAATAATTTTAATCGATTAAATCTAGTTTAATCAATTCACATGATACCAGCTCTGGTTTCATAGTAAAATTTGAATGTGTACCTGTTAAACTCATATATGTAAACTATACCCGTGTGTTTCTTGTCAGTTTTTAATGTAAAATATATGAACCCATGTTATTGCACTCTTATGACTAAAAATGTTTACTTAACGACTAGTTAAAACGTTGTACTCTGCACAGTAAAAAAAAATTATTTTTGTGGTTTAATAAAAAAACCGTATACTTTTTTGTTGCTAGCACTTTTTTGAATTACTACAAAAAATATAATTATCACAGAAAAAGGAAGAAAAAAATGTTTGGATTTATTACAGGAAAACAAATAAATGGCAAATACAACAAATCAATATTATTTTTTAAATCAATAGTTTTGAAACTTAAACCTCAAGTCGCTAAATTAAAAGTTAAAACAACTTAATTTTGTTGCTAGCACTTTCATTGTTTTTTTTGTTTAAATTTTAAAAAATATTTTCAGATGGAAACAGATAGCAAACACTCACAGGCCGAGCATGCCAAGGAAAATGGTTTTAAAAATGAAAAAAAGTTAAATTGAATTACAAGATTTACGGAAATAGCAGTCATGTGAACGCTACTGAAAAAAATACATATCTTGAAGTTAACTTGGTATAATAAAAGTTTATCTTCATAGGTTTGGTAATGAATTTTAAAATTTATTTTTAGAAAAGGGTTTGTTTCATATTTTTCCGTCTCTTTTAATTGATTTTGTGAACCTAACTCTTTGCCACTTCTACTTTTATGACCCAAGATTTAAGAATTGTTTGAGTTCAATTTGACCAACAAATCACCTTTTTTATTTTGTATTTAACATGATTCTATCAAGTAAAACGGAAAAATAAAGAAATTCAAAAATCATTAATCAAAAAACAGCATTTTGTTTGTACAATTGAGTCTAATTTGTAAACCATTTGAATACCTAGTTCTTGATCTGGAATATTAATGAAAATCTGAGGAACCCAACCACTGAAAAGGAAATTCATGATGACTATATGTCTATATTTGGAATACCAAACATTTTTTTTTATAATTCAAAAATATATTTGTGCTGATCATCACGATCTTGAATATTCTCAGGATACTATTGTACAATGTGAGGACGGTTCTCTTCCTTTACCTTCTCTTCTCTTAGGTAGGCTTTTTCATTTAATAAAGATCTAGGGAGTATAAGGAGTTCTTCCTCATGAGTCAGAGGGACGTTTACTTCAGTAAATTTAATTTTGTTCTGGAAGTTAATCTTTGCAGGCAGTTTTTGTGTCTCTGTGGGAGGGGGCCGGGGGGAATGTTTTTTCAAAAGGGTGAAATGGAACATTTTTCAGCAGTTACAAACAAGTTTTAAGCAATTTCAGCAGATACAAGCAAGTTTTACACAATTTCAGCAGTTACAAGCAAGTTTTACACAATTTCAGCAGTTACAAGCAAGTTTTACACAATTTCAGCAGTTACAAGCAAATTTTACACAATTTCAGCAGTTACAAGCAAGTTTTACACAATTTCGGACGGACTTTTTTTCTCATGTGAACTCGTAAAAGTATAAGGAGATTATTAAATTATGCAAATTCTTATCAAAAAAAGGTATTTCCTTATTATTGGTTTAGGAGGACTCTCCCCCCTTCTTCATAGTGCTCTACAGAACCAACCTGTCCAAGAGGATCAAGTTGTTATTCTTCCAGATATACAGTTAGGTTAGTAGTTAGTACCAGACATGGTTAAACTAAACAGAGCTGAAAACTCGTGTATTGGATTCCGATTTCTAAATTTCTGTATCCACTTTGAACACTTTTGATTTTCTTTTTAATCCTCTCTTTACTTAGCCCTGCTAGATTTTTCGGCTTCTGATTGGCTGTTCTGTTTTTCGGCTTCTGATTTGCTGTTCGGTTTCTACAAAAGACACTCTGATTGGTTGCATTTAAGAAACTCACCTGGATATTACTATTAGATTAAATTAATCTTAATATTAGTAAAAAAGAGGACATCAAGAATTGATCTCGATATAAAGAACCATAAAGTTTTCCGCTAATAATGATATGTGTACACTGGTAATGAAAAGAAATTAAATTGACGCTGGCTCATTTTTACTAAAATACTCGATCTAATATCATTTGGTTTTTTCTAAAGTTCACTAGATTTAAAAGTTCAAAGAAAAAATTTTAAAGAATTATTGATAGAAAAAAGCTGACATTTTCGTTTTTAAACCTTCACCTTTCACCAAATAAATTAGTTTTTCAGTCCGGGGATGTGGGTAACATTTTTATCTTATTATCTTATTATTTTAACTGCAAGTGCAGCTACTTTTGATTTCATGATGTTGAGACTTTGTGTATAATTAAATACAGAAAACTAAGGGATCGAGTTCATGAGTTATGATTGGACAGACAGTGGACTTCCAAACAACAAACAAGACGAACTGAGATTACTACTTTATATTTACTTTACGGGATGACCCAAAAAACAGATATTAGCGTTTTTGAGCCTCAATAATCTTTTTAAATGATCTCTAAAAAGTTTTTAATTTTAGAAGTGGTCTTATAAGTAACAGTTGTCGTTTGATGGTTTCGGTTGACGTAAAACTATGTCGAATGTTTGAAAACAATTGATAATTTTTATAATTCTATTAAAATCTAAATTACAGAGAGAAAACATATGCTTAAAAATTAAATACTTAATTTAGGTACTTTAATGTTTATATTTCAAATTATTTCTTAATAAGTCCCCGTATTGATGCCATGCAACTAATGATCGCCTATTTCTGGTGTTCGCAACCATGGGGCCATGAATGCTGCAACATCTCTTTATAGGGTTCTCTTCATAAAAAGATTTAAAGGTCTGAAAAATCGATAATAACTTGTTTGTTTGACAGCGATTATTATTATTATTATTATTATAATAAATTTATTGAATACGATATTGTATAGGTGAAATCTTACTGTTTCTAAAGTATCTGTTGTCTGTAAACATTAAGAACTTTTTCTCTGCGGAGGATGTTTCTACAATTAGGAAAAAGTCATTTATTTTACAATTTTATCCATAAACTAGCATGGGAACCCAGCCTTGCCTGGATAAATAAACTTTCGTTTAAAGATTTAATTAACTCCACTTGAGAGTTTTCAACCGAGATAACACCATTTCCTTGATTCTACCGAGTTCCCCAATACAAATTTGAGGCAAATCAGTCCAGGTGTTAATGAGCATAATCGGTCAATACAAACAGAGATAACAACTGTTATAGATATTTATCATTTTATGTATCCCCAATTTACTTTTAGTAAGAAAATCGATTTTTGTAATTTTTAACATGGTAGCGGGGAGTGGGGAGTGGGGCATGAGTCTCCCACTGGAAAATCTGCTGTTATGGCTTACACGGATGATTGCCTCTGAACAATTTGATTCCTAAAAATTAAATTAATGGTGAAAAATAACACAAGAAGAAATTTGTTTAGATGGCAAACCTTATTTTCGCTTTTAAGGCCCCCTCCCTATCCCCTGTTCATGCTTCATGCTGTGAAGGGGGGGAGGGGGGAGGGGAGTTAGCTTGCCTTGTATTTTCTAACATTACACATATATTTGTTTTCCAACCTTTACTTATGAATGACTGTTAACAGTAAGGTTGGTAAATATCTTGAAGTTGATTCATCAGCAACACCAACATTAGAAATTCATAAGGAAGGAGAAAGTATTCATATTCTTCACATTATATTATTTTCTCAATATCTATGTTTTTACAGTTTTGTTGCGATTTATTTTTTTCAATAAAGCTTGTAAAATTTTTATAAACTTTAAAAGAGTAAATTTTGCCCATTGTAAATTGCGTCAATTTCCCGAGATTTACAATAGTTGGCTGTTTTCCATGAAGTGCGTTTTTATTACTCATGCATTTATCATAAACAAATATGAAATATTTTCACAGGAAATTATTAAATCTAAAAAAGTAATTAAAGAAACCGCTGAACGAGCTGCTTCAGACAAGGTAACCTTTATATGTATTTATAGTTGACATCTATGAATATTTTATTTTTATCTTTTTTGTTTTTAAATAAATTCTTTTCTTATCATAAGCATTTCTTAAATGCTTATGATAAGAAATGAAATGAAATGATTGCTATTTTTTTGTAATTTCCAATTAATTTAAAGGGCAACATAATGCGCGCTGATTTAACAGTTTTGTCCTTGTTACAACAAGCTTGAATCTGAATTAATAAATGGCACAACTTACAAAGATTGTAAAATGGAATTATATAGATGATTTGTTTAATAAAAGAGCTTAATACTAGGCGAAATATAAAGATCAGCTATATGATTTACAGAATTAAGTTTGGTCCAGTTGTAACAATAAAATTTTACACAACATATTTAATACTCAGATGGCACATATCAAACCGGAAAACTATTAATACTAGTATTATATAATTATATTAATACTTAAATGAGTTTGCCATGTATCATTTAGTTTAATCTTAGATAAACACTTGTATAATTTTCGTTGTTAGAATCTAGTAATCTACTACAAGCTGTGGCTGTCGGTCACAATTTGACCTGTTAAGCATACTTTTTTAGCGTTTTCTCTTCTATATTTCTTGTCGTTGGATGCGTTTTCATTATAAATACTAATACGCGGTTGAATAAAAATTGAAGAAACCGATTGCATCTCGCCCTGTTTAGTCCAGGGTGCATAATAAGGAATCCTTTTTTCAAAGAATTCCAAAATTAATTGAAAACAGCATTACGACGACATTTACACAAATCAGAAATTTTTTAAAGGGTAATCTTTTGTTCATCGTCCATTACACTGTTTACTTAGTAATTTATCCAATTACAATAATATTATTATTTATATAAAGGGAGTCACCAAAAAATGTGATAAGGGTCGTCTTTTTCAAACTAAAAAATACATAGTGTTTTTGAATATTGTTTTCATTTTTTTCAACTCACATGAATAAAGGACAGTTTGGCACAAGACGACACACAAATCACACGTTTTTTGACTCACCCTGTATATTTATTTACCGATTGGTAATAAAAGTTTTATGCAGACTCAGACTGACAAGTGACCAATATAAAACTTGTCAAATATATCTGAATTAATCAACCAATATTATTTTGAATTCTAGGAATGGAAGGAGGAGGAAAAGAAAAAATTGGCAATAGAACGAGATTGTCCTTTTTGTGATAGTAGGGTAAGAAGTTTTAAATCTTCAGTTAAATTTTCATCTGATTATTCACCTGTTCATGACTGTAAAGGATAAGAATTGGAAAATATTTACTTATTAGACGAAACTGACTTTAATGCCTAAAACCTGATAATTAACGATTGCAAGACATCTATCTATTTACACCTGACTATAATAGCTAAGAATATTTATCTATATAAACCTGACTATAATGGCTAAGAATAACTATCTAGATAAACCTGACTATAATGGCTAAGAATATTTATCTATATAAACCTGACTATAATAGCTAAGAATATTTATCTAGATAAACCTGACTATAATGGCTAAGATTATTTATCTATTTAAACCTGACCATAAGGTCTAAGAATAACTATCTAGATAAACCTGACTATAATGGCTTAGTATAACTATCTAGATAAACCTGACTTTTATGTCTAAAAATATTTATCTATATAAACCTGACTATAATGGCTTAGAATACTTATTTATATTATATTATAATGGCTGAGAATAAATGTCTAGATAAACCTGACTATGATGGCTAAGAATACTTATCTAGATAAACCTGACTATGATGGCTAAGAATACTTATCTAGATAAACCTGACTATAATGGCTAAGAACAACTATTTAGATTAAATATTAAATATCTAGATAAATCTGACTATAATGGCTTAGTATAACTATCAAGATAAACCTGGCTTTAATGGCTAAGAATAGCTATCTAGATAAACCTGACTTTAATGGCTAAGAATAACTATCTAGATAAACCTGACTTTAATGGCTAAGAATAACTATCTAGATAAACCTGACTATAATGGCTTAGTATAACTATCTAGATAAACCTGACTATAATGGCTTAGTATAACTATCTAGATAAACCTTACTTTAATGGCTAAGAATAACTATCTAGATAAACGTGACTATAATGGCTAAGCACATGAAGCAGAAGCATCCTGAGCTGGAGTATGCTTGTATGGATTGTCAGGAGAACCTGCATACCAGGTCATACTTTTAAATTGTAAACTGCAGCCTCTAGTCAGAACTTTTGCGTTGTGAATCACGGGATTAGGTATTGATCTCCATCGTTTGTAGACGTAGAATTAATTCAATTCTTATTCGATATTCCCTGATGATCATTCCGTGTAGAGATAACTTTAATTCGGGAATTATGCATTGATCTTTAAATTTAAAAGTGACCACATTGGATACGAAAATCAAGTATTTAAAATTAACAATGTTCACACAAAAGTTTCGATCTTTACACAGTACACGTTATTAATAATTGATAAATATAAATATTTTTAAGTTGGGAATGTGCTTATGGTGAACAATGTCTAATCTTTTTTAAGTTTCAAATTATACAATAACAATGAAATGCTGTGCAAAAGATTTTTTTTGCATTTTAAAAATTATTTTTATTTTACTTTTATGAAAACTTTTCAGAATTTTTGACCAATTGTAACACCCTTCTCTCTAATACGTAATAATGCCGGAATGAAATATGCGAGAAAATGTATAGTTTTTTTTTTCATTAGATCTGATCTTGAAGTTCATGTTCAACTGCATCCGGAGTCTCCCTGGTTTAGAACTTGTAGATTATGCGAGTTCGTCTGTCTATCTAATTATCAGGTTCGTCTGTCTATCTAATTCTCAGGTTCGTCTGTCTATCTAATTATTAGGTTCGTCTGTCTATCTAATTATCAGGTTCGTCTGTCTATCTAATTATCAGATTTGTCTGTCTATCTAATTATCAGGTTCGTCTGTCTATCTAATTATCAGGTTTGTCTGTCTATCTAATTATCATGTTGTCTGTCTATCTAATTATCAGGTTCGTCTGTCTATCTAATTATCATGTTTGTCTGTCTATCTTATTTTCAGGCTCGTCTGTCTTTCTCTAATCATCAGTTTCCTTTTTTCAAAGATATTCTAGGATTTTTGGATTTAAGGAAGTTTTACAACATCTACAAAGTCTTACGTAATTAAAAGTTTCCTTATAAGAAATTATGCAAAAAATGTTGACTCTGACAGAAGAAACAAATCAATCGACGTTACCAAACAATTTGAAAAATCGTTTAGAGTCAAGATTTTGCATAGTTCAATATAAAAAAGAATTAAACTTCCAATACATTTCAGAAATAATTCTGCGCCATTTTATTTTTTCCAAGTGTATTATCTGAACAACAACAAAAAGTTCTCAGATTTTCGGTCCAAATAATCACGATTGTTTAAAAAGCTGATAATAACAATGCCTAACTTTATTATGAACATTTTATCCTTATTGATAACGTGAAAATTTCAACCGTATATGTTTGTCTGTGGTGTTTACCGTTTCTATCAGCCAAAAACGTTTAATTTTTAAAAAAATTGTGAAATTTTTACTGGGAAAAAAAATCTTCATATCTTTACACTTCAGTTATCAAGTCACAGAAGGAGCCACACCGCAGCAGAGTTTGGAAGCAAAAAATGTCAATTCTGTGATAAAACGTTCATTAAGGTAAGACATTAATTAGTTTTTTTTACTTGGAACATTTTTACAGGTTATTATTTTTTTTAAGGAGTCGGCCTTGCAGCTTCACGAAGCTCATCATGAAGCAGGAAAATATCAACTATTTAGTATTTATCTATTAAAAAATATTTCTTTTAAAAGTTCAGACTTGAGATGAGTAGCAAATATCATATTGTTGCCATGTATTTTTGATAAAAAAAATAAATGATATTTTCAGGAAAATTTAACAAAACTTTTTCCTGTGTTCAGTGCTCTAAATCCTTCAGCAAACAATCCAACCTGGCCAGACATATCAGGTCTTATTTTAGTTTGCAAGACAGTTTTTAATTTAGTTTATATTTCAAGTTTCATGAGAATATTAAAATATTCCTTTTTCTTTTTTTCACTATATATATATATAGTAAAAAATTTAATCTTTGTCACTAACTTTGATTTTTTATCCCCATATCTTTGCAACCCATTGTCGTAGACTTTTAAGATATTTCAAACAATAAATTCTGTTAGTTAAATAATCTAATCAGGTTGCAAATATATAGGGCTTCGAAAGTGTGGGTTTGTGTCAAAGACTCAATTCCTTTAGAATTCATTCTAGTCCATTAGGACATGGTTTAAATACTCAATACACAACTTCACGTGACAGTTTTTTTGATAAATAAATATAATTTGTATCGCTAATGTTTTTGATTATTTCAGATCTCACTTTGGTATTAAATCATTCTTTTGTGATCAGTGCAATGCAGAATTTGTAGATTCTACGCGTTTAAAGGTAATATTTGTTTAATGTGTGATTATACGTGGTCAGATAATTTATCAAAGTACATCCTGGTTTTGTTATGCTATGTTCCATGGTAACTATTTTAGAGTTTTTTAGAATCTTTCAAAAATTTTAAATATCCGGAGTTTACTTGCCGAATTTTGACATTAACTAATAAAGATAAGATGTATAAAAAACGTTCATATTAATTGTAGGAGCACTCGTGGATACATCTGGACTATGCTAAGTTCAAGTGTCCGATCCCAGAATGTGATCAAACTTTCAGGTACACTACTATAACATAGTACATATATTAATAATTTTACATTGGTCAACTTTTCAAAACTTGGATGTGTTCATCATGTATGTTTTAACACTGTTTGTTTTTGCTGAATCAAAACGGAGATGATGTTAGACGTTTTCTGTAAATTATAATTTTTTAATATATATTTTTAATTTTCGTAGGAATATTATCCATATTTTTTTTTTTTGTTACATTTGATACACACGTCAAACTAAAGTAAATTTAACGTAGGATAGAAATCTTATCAATTTTACTCATAACTTTTTTATTAAAGAGCTATTGAGCTGCAAGGTCACACAGTTTTACCAGTAATGTCGCATTAGATTTACCTTATCCTTCTGTCTAATTTGCAGTGTGCACTGCACGTTGACGTAACATCATGTTCAAACCTTGTAACTATTTAATGTTCAGGCACCGTAGTAATCTGAAGAACCACATGTCCAGCCATCATAATGAACCAAAGAAGTATCCCTGTAATCTGTGCAATAAAAGTTTTGCGTTTGAATACAAGCTGAGGAACCACAGCAGGTGGCATAAGTTGGAGGAGGAGTCCAAGAAGAAGGAGAAGATTGAGGAGACCGTTACGGAGTTCAAGGTGGACAAAAAATATAGATGAAAATAAATCATTTTTGAAGTATGTAGTAAATGGATTATTGGATACTTGGCTTCCATTTTAACTTTTAATTATTGTACTTTATCAACTTTATCGACTTAATCGTGGATTTAAAAAATTGAACTTTTTAAGATAGTTTTCTGGATATTTAGGAGTGCTGAAACACGCCCCATTCCTCGATGTTAATTCTGACCATCCATAAACGTTCCCTGGGGTCCCACAAAAAATGTTAGACAGTTTCGGTTTTGCCGTTTTTACGTTTATTTGTTACAAAGAATTAAACAAATAAGCAGACAAGCAAAGTATATATATAGATTGTTAAAACTGTGTCAGAAGCATATCAATTTTGTGATTCAAGACTCAGGAGGTACATGAGTGATAAGGAGACAGAAAATGAGTAGATAACAACAACAAAAATTGGACAAACGCACCTTTTAGGTTTCAGAAATCGGCAGATTACGCAATATGAAATTATCAATTGTTTACTTATAGGATTCGAGTGTATATGTTTGTGGTTCATGTTCGCGTGAGTTTATATCTATTGATGATTTTGGGATTCATTGTAAGGAATATCACAACCAGGTAAGCTCAGTGTTGTTATTCAAGCAGCTCATCTAAATATTCACAATTCACATATTTAAAGATTGTTCCCTAAGAGAAACAGAAATGCTTGATTTTTTTTATTATGGAAAAAATATTTTTTGATCATTCTGTTTTAAAAACTAATCCTTACTTTATCCAGTCTATATCTGATCTGAAGACAAGAAAGCGACGACATGGCGCCTCTGAAGTAGAAAACCAGGAACCTAACTCAGCTCTCCCAAATATAAACTTTTCTACCTCGTCAGGTCAATTTTTTGATGTTATTAATTAAGAATTTCAATTATCTTCATTCAGGGGCGTACACAGGTATTTTTCCAGGGGGTTACATCTTTTTTCTTTCCCGTTGGGGCATGAAAACCCTCTGGAAACCATACAAGGGGGGCTGAGTCCCCATAGCCCCCCCCCTGTGTAAGGTTCGCTTCTTTCTCCATTGCTGCTAATAGGACAGTTGAAATAGCAAACAATTACCAGTTTTTAACAAAATTGTCTTATTGATCTACATTCTACAATCTACATTGCAAAATATCTCTTTCTTTTTCAAAACGAAATCTTTTTTTAGGTCAACTTAGTTTATCAGTTCTAGAGAATCCCCAGGGTATTATGCCTTGTATCGAGGTGGGGCCTGACATGCCCTGCCTAAGCCTAACCTCTGGTAATATGCCTAACCTTGAGCTTGGTCCAGACCAGTCTAAAAGCATGGAGCTGGATCACCATATCGACCTGGATCCAGAAACTAAGAAACATTTACAAACATTGGATAATATAAGGTCACTCATTCACATTAATTCATTTGTTTTGATCATTAAAATAATTCACATATTAAATACACATATTTATTTCCATTAAATGCAGGGTTGTTCTTTTATAATGTTAATTACAATAAACATAATAATAATATAAATAGAGAATAAAAATAAAGAAAAAATTCAAATAACATGATATGCATTGTCATTTATCAAGGAAAACTATCAAGGATAAGTTTTGCGAAGCAAAACTATTCTAATAGTTTTACATAGTATTCGAGAAACAGTGCAAATTTATTCATTTCGTGGATTTTCTGCCAATATTTCAACTTTCAATTTAAATTTATCAGAGAAAATGGAGAAAATTGCGTGAAAAAATTGTTTAGGCCGTAACACAGGCTGTAGGCATGATAGAGTAATTTTATAGATACTGTTGNGATAAAGCAAGTGTGTAAAATGATTATTAAAGGCAGGGCGGCTTAATAATTGGCTGAAAAAAAGCCGTTTTGACCAAAAATATTTTTTATTTTTTTCATCCCATCAAAAGTAAAAGCGGCAAATAACTATAGCGCCCAAATAAAGATGCACATTGGCGTGTAGAATGCACTAGAAAAAAAAGATTTAAAAAATATTTAAAAATGACCGAGTTATAGGCGTTTCCGTGAAAAAAATTGTGAAAAATCAAGTTTTTCGGAAAAATATTTTAGACACTTTGTCATTTTTTCATCACTTGGAGGTCGATTTTGATGTTTTAAAAGCTGGAATCGTATTCTCCAAGATCTCCTGCTATCTTTAATGGCCTTTAAAGTTTTTCTAGGGCGTCGGAAGGCATAATTAAAAATTTTTTTAAAAAATAACTTTGGTCGATTTTGACGAAAATACGCGAAAAAGACCATTTTTTTGACAATCTTTGGGGTGCCACGACCAAACTAGGCATAGCAGAAACGTTTAAAAGCATGGAAAAGATGCTCTGAGACATGGACAATGCAGTGCAAAAAACGAAACGGCAATAACTTGAAAAACGAAATGGATATTGAGATTTTAGTAAAATTATTTTTTTTCGAAAATAAATATTTCTACCGAGAAATACAGAAAATGACAATTTAACTGAAATTTGAAATAATAGGACCTCTTTCAACCATTTCTCATACCCCCATAATTGGTTGACAGACTTTTTTTTAACTTAAAATAAAACAATATTAAAAATTAAACTAACCATGTGAAATTTTACCCTGCAAGCCAAATGATGTAAAAATAACGTAAAATAACGTGCTAAACCAATACAATCTTGTTAATAACAGCCTCCCACAGGCCCACTGATTCAAACAGCTCATTTACCAAGTACATTAGTTATCTCATCAATTGGTTATCTGTTCCATTTGTTCTTTTCTTCCATTCATTATTCAATCTTTCAATTACGGTCCCACACTGACAATGTTCTATAGGTTTGTTTGAAATTGTCCATGTTCTAAGTCATTGCTGAAATTAAGACCCAGTGATTGTTATTAGGTTTTCCGATGTCCTCAGCCAAAATACGGACCCACACTGGCAATGTTCTATACGTGTCATGTTTGAAATTGTCCATGTTCTAACTCATTGTTGAAATTAAGACCCAGTGATTGTTATTAGGTTTTCCGATGTCCTCAGCCAAAATACGATCCCCCACTAAATATTCTACTCCTTAAAAATGTTGTTTATGTCTGTTTGAATTTGTCCATTCTTTATTAAGACCCAGTGATTGTTAATAGGTTTTCCGATATCCTCAGCCAAATTCAGGTCAAGTTCCTTTGATAATGTATACTGGTTCATACACTCTCCCTTCCATATGCTATCAAATCCATAAGCTATCTATCCATATATGCTATCCAATCCATGCCCTATCTGATCCATACACTATCTGATCCATACGCTACCTGATCCATACTCTATTCAAACTCTATTCAATCTATACGCTATCTGATCCATAAGCTATCCAATCTATATGCTATCTGATCCATACGCTATCTGATCCATACACTAGTTGATCCATACACTATCTGATCCATACGCTATCTGATCCATACGCTATCTGATCCATGCGCTATCTGATCCATACGCTATCTGATCCGAATGCTATCCAATCCATACGCTATCTGATCCATATGCTATCCGATCCATATGCTATCCGATCCATATGCTATCTGATCCATACACTATCCGATCCATATGCTATCCAATCCATACGCTATCCGATCCATTTGCTATCTGATCCATACGNGATCTATACGCTATCCAATCCATATGCTATCCGATCCATACACTATCTGATCCATACGCCATCCGATCCATATGCTATCCAATCCATACGCTATCCGATCCATTTGCTATCTGATCCATACGCTATCTGATCCATACATTAATTGATCCATACGCTATCCAATCCATACGCTATCCGATCCATACATTATACTATACGGCTGAGGTCCCCATTAACTTGTCAAGGAAAACTATTAAGGATATGTTTTGCGAAGCAAAACTATTCTAATAGTTTTACATAGTATTCGAGAAACAGTGCAGATTTATCCATTTCGAGGATTTTCTGCCAATATTTCAAATTTCAATTTAAATTTATCCGAGAAAATGGAGAAAATTGCGTGAAAAAATTGTTTAGGTCGTAACACAGGCTGTAGACGTGATAGAGTAAATTTAAAAATACTGTTGGAATCACAAGAACAAATGCAAGTGATTTTAAGAGATAAAGTAAGTGTGTAAAATGATTATTGAAGGCAGGGCGGCTTAATAATTGGCTGAAAAAAAGCCGTTTTGAACAAAAATATTTTTTCTTTTTTTCATATCATCAAAACTAAAAGCGGCAAATAACTTTAGCGCCCTATTAAAGGTGCACATCGGCGTGTAGAATGCACTAGAAAAATCGGATTGAAAAAATATTGAAAAATGACCGCGTTATGGGCGTTTCCGTGAACAAAATTGTGAAAAATCGAGTTTTTCGGAAAAATATTTTAGACACTTTGTCATTTTTTCATCACTTGGAGGTAGATTTTGATGTTTTAAAAGCTGGAATCGTATTCTCCAAGATCTCCTGCTATCTTTAATGGCCTTTAAAGTTTTTCTAGGGCGTCGGAAGGCATAATTAAAAATTTTTTAAAAAAATTACTTTGGTCGATTTTGATGAAAATACGCGAAAAAAGCCATATTTTCGACATTATTTGGCCTGTCGCGACCAAACTAAGCATAGCAGAAACGTTTAAAAGCATGGAAAAGATGCTCTGAGACATGGACAATGCAGTGCAAAAAACGAAATGGCAATAACTTGAAAAACGAAATGGATATTGAGATTTTAGTAAAATTATTTTTTTTCGAAAATAAATATTTTCGACCGAGAAATACAGAAAATGGCGATTTAACTGAAATTTGAAATAATAGGACCTCTTTCAACCATTTCTCATACCCCCATAATTTGTTGACAGACTTTTAAAAATCACACTAACCATGTGAAATTTTACCCTGCAAGCCAAATGATGTAATGAACATGTAAAATAACGTGCTAAACACGTAGGATCTTGTTAATAACAGCCTCCTAGGGGCCCACTGATTCAAACAGCTCATTTACCAAGTACAGAAATACAGAAAATGACAATTTAATTGAAACTTGATATGATTGGACCACTGTGAGCTGATTCTCAGCCCCTAAGGCAAAATTCAATTGGATTTTGAATTTTTAATGCGGTTTTCCTATGTCCTCAGCCAAAATACGGTCCCACACTGACAATGTTCTATACATGTCTGTTTGAAATTGTCCATGTTCTAACTCATTGTTGAAATTAAGACCCAGTGATTGTTATTAGGTTTTCCGATGTCCTCAGCCAAAATACAGTCCCCACTAAATATTCTACTCCTTAAAAATGTTGTTTACGTCTGTTTGAATTTGTCCATTCTTTATTAAGACCCAGTGATTGCTAATAGGTTTTCCGATATCCTCAGCCAAATTCAGGTCCAATTCCTTTGATAATGTATCTAGTTCATACACTCTCGCATCCATATGCTATCGAATCCATAAGCTATCCAATCCATATGCTATCTGATCCATACGCTATCCGATCCATACGCTATCTGATCCATACGCTATCAGATCCATATACTATCCAATCCATATGCTATCAGATCCATACGCTATCCGATCTATACGCTATCTGATCCATACGCTATCCAATCCATATGCTATCCGATCCATATGCTATCTGATCCATACGCTATCTGATCCATACGCTATCTGATCCATACGCTATCAGATCCATATGCTATCTGATCCATACGCTATCAGATCCATACGCTATCCGATCCATACCCTATCTGATCCATATGCTATCCGATCCATATGCTATCTGATCCATACGCTATCCGATCCATACGCTATCTGATCCATATATATCTGATCCATACGCTATAAAATGGCTGAGGTCCCCATTAACTTGTAACAAATATTTATTCATGTTTGCTCAATAATAATTTTAATCGCGGCATTATGGTAGAAAATGGGTTTAAAATCATACTGAAATACGTTAATAATACAAAAAATCATGAATTTTTATCATTTCATCCAGACAGAAGATACTGTAGTTGAAATATCCTGTATGGATTCAATGCAAATTTGTAATAGTATATTTTTAAACCATTTTCATCTTATTCATGCAACATATAATTGCATAATTACTATTAATCAAACATGAATTTAATTTTAATCAGACTATTCACAATTTAATTTCTTGCAAAATTTATCTTTAATAAAAAACTTTTATTCAGTAAACATTTGTAAGTTTTTGTATATGCTCCCTGTAAGTTATTTCGGGGTATATCCCACATTCTGGGCATACAACAGCATTCATATCCTGTTCTGTAATTGATCCAACAGCAATCGTCATTACTGTCCGGTACAGATCTTGTGCAACATTTCTTGGAGCTTTCAAGTCCACGTCTGATTTAGTTCGTAATTGAATTAGGTGTTCTATTACAATTTCTATAACGCAGGTGCTATTGAAAATTAAATTCAGGATGAATAGGCAAAAATTATATGTTATAATGTGCCTAGTGTGAATGTTTATCAAGTTATATTCAGACAAATCAGGGTACACTATTAAATCACATATTTCACAGTATTTTGTATGATATATCACTTTCTTTATTGTGTCTAGGCTAATGAAATTGGTTTTCAAATTGTTTTTATTATATTTGTAATTAATTAACTTATCTGTTTTACACTTATGACATTTGTCTGTATTTTGGAACTGTTTATTTAAAAAGTCTTGTACATGCTCAGGTTCGTCGTTTCTCATTCGATTTGTTTTCCCTTCTGTGTCTAAATGACCAGGGAAGTCTTTCAGTATGTTCTTGAAAAGAAATTCTGAAGAAACGTTACTAGGCTTATCATCTTCAGTGTTAACTTCAGAAGAACCATAATTGCCAGAGGTTCCTGCATGTCCTGTCATCTCTTGAATTAGTGGCCTTACACTCCCAAAAATTGCCATCTTGTGAGGACAGTTTGGACCACTTTTCCTGGGTCCTATAAATGTGATGGGCATTGTTTTCATCTCAATTCTGAATATGTTTTGTAATTATTGGTTTTGTCAAAACCTTTTTCCTTGTAGTACTCGATCAGAACATTATTATAGAAAGAAACCTTAGTTTCCATCATATGTAGCGATGGATTGGTTTCATTCTTCTTAAAAGTGATCTTTGTTTTATTACAAAAAATGTAAAAACACTAAGCAACTTTTTTTAAAACAATAATTTTTCACAAAAATCTACTTTTGTTCAATGAAAGTAGGTCGTTTCATTTTATTAATGATTTTTTTATAAAAAATTTCTCTTAACAATCTTTTGGGACATTAATTTGTTATTTTGAAAACTAGTAAATTATAAATCCCTTAGTAAAGAAACTTTCTGGCTATTTGTACTTAAAAAATGCTAGTTTTTTGAAGACTCTATTCTTATTCTTACGATGAAGCATCCAGTGTAAATTAAATAATTGAAACAAAGGCTTTACTACTTAATAATATTAAGTTCATATATGAAACTAAATTGTTAAGCTTTCTACAATCCTGTAAATTCCATTATGTCAATTTTCAGTGCATTGAACTTATTTTTGGCATATTTACTTTAATTCTAGGATAATATAGATGCTTTACAATATTTGCATAATAACATAAATTATTTCAATTTTGTCATACTAACAAATGTATGCCCATCACTACCTGAATTAATGCTATTGCTAATGGAGCATTCGTAACATTTCTCTTGACTGGTGTGTACAAATCCAAAACGGTTTGTACTATCTCTGATAGCAAATATTTCCTCTCCTCCAAGAATGTAAACTTCAGAGGCACATTCTTCAATCCAACTCTTGTCATCACTATTCAAGTTTGTGGTGTTAGATGCGATTTTCTCCGTTTGTAAAATAGGTTCTAGTGTAATAGAAATTGAAGTTGCAGCAACACAACAGGCAATTAATTTTAGATTTTTGATGGTAATTATGCTAAAAAAATTATAATTCACACTCAGCACATAAATTACTTCATATTAAGGCATAATCAGAAACACTCAAAACTCTAATTATTTCATTACAAGGATGGTTACTAAAACTTAGGAGATTTAATACTTCATCTAAGGGATGAAAATTACACTTTAAACAAAAATAATTTTACATATTGGATCGTAATTGTCCATTAGGACACTAATTACTCCTTCAGAGGCATGGGAATTTACACACAAAACACTATTTACTTAAACAGAAGCACAATGGCTCAGAACAAGTAAAAAACGGCAAAAAGGGTATAATGATAAAATCTTATTAATGTCTTGAAATTTTCATTTTTGTCAAGTATTGAACCTAGGGATATAAAAAAAAAATAAGGTTTAATGACCCCAGGCAATGTTTTGATATTTATCAGAGCCCTTTAAGTTGTATAGTTGGAAAAAAAAAATTGTCTCGAATTTCACGACACTTTCTGATGATTTTATTTTTACTTTACATATATATTACCTTTAATGTTTTTTTTTTTTTTTTATCTTAAACAATCTCGAGGTCTAAATTCGAAGAAAAAAAATACAAGCTAATCTTCTATGTACAAAAACCTAAATTATTCCACTGAATTCCACTCTGCCTCAGGAATAGTTTCACTACCCATTATCTAGATAACTAAAAAAAAATTCTTGGCTGCCCGTTTTTGGCCCTTTTTGAGTAATTAATACTTTAAAATTCATAAAGACAGTAAAAAAAAGCAAAGTTTTCCTTTATTTCACTTAATATTATTGTTTTATTTCAACTTTTACATCCATTTTTGTTGTCAAATGTTATCAGATGATTAATTTTACATTTCATTATATTTGTATACTTAAGAAAACATTGAAAACCAAAAAACGGCCAAATTCATCCAAAAATAAGGATTTTAGAGTTTTTGCCTTTTTTTTCCTTGTTCTGAGCCATTGTGAGAATGATGGTAACGACACTAATTACTCCACCACAGAAAGGGTAATTAACTCTCTGGCACAAAAATTAGTTACTATACAGTAGGGGTGGTAATTAGCACTTGGGACACTAATAACTTCACAGGAATGATATTATTTCAACCAGGCAAATATTCATCTCATCTCATTTAAAGATTTAAGCTGTCGCTTAATTTAAACTGGGTTTTGGCAGAATTAAACCGCGGGTCAAATTCTTTAAATTCCATCTCAGAAGTTTTGTAATTTTCAATAATAACACTCATTACTTCATTGTAAGAAAGCTTATTCAGATTCATGACACTGTAGAACTACTGTCAAGTGAACAAGACAAGCTACTGTAGAATACTGTATTTCATAGAATATACAATGAGTTTATATAGTAAGGTGGATTGTTCTAGAACCAGGCTGCAGTACACACAGTACTGCAGTATACAGATCAGGGGCTCCACAGTACTCCCCCCCAAGATGGTACATCTGAAGAATCAACCAGTGAATGGAATACTCAGCTGGAAAAAGGGGCGGTAATCAGTCTTCTTGCGAGGGCATAGCTTAAGAGCAGTTGTTGAAGACGGCACTGGTGGATCCACTGGAGGCGCAGTAGATGTTAGAGGCTGAGGCAAAACTGGAAGCTCATGGGTTGCTTTCTTTGGTCGGCCACGAGGAGGAGGTGCAGCCAGCCTTACATCATTTTCAGGAGTTAAAAGAACAGGTTTCAACCTGTCTACAGAAACAGTGTCTTCCCGGTTTCCAATCTGAAGCCGAAAAAACTTATCAGACCTGAGAAGCACTCTGTATGGCCCATGATACAATGGCGTCAGTGGAGGAGTGACAGCATC
>NW_019397118.1:0-60133 GCF_000591075.1 Eurytemora carolleeae
ATCCCTAACCTAAACCCTACTCATCCCTAACCTGAACCCTACTCATTTCTAACCTGAACCCTACTCATCTCTAACCCGAACCCTACTCATCCCTAACCTGAACCCTAGTCATTTCTAACCTGAACCCTAGTCATTTCTAACCTGAACCCTACTCATCTCTAACCTTAACCATACTCATCACTAATCTGAACCCTACTCATCACTAACCTGAACCCTACTCATCTCTAACCTGAACCCTACTCATCTCTAACCTGAACCCTACTCAATACTCATCCCTAACCATAACCTAACTCATTCCTAACCTTATTTATACTCATTTCTAACCTAAACCTTTCATTCTCTACCCTGATTCCTACTCATCTTTCATTATTCAACTCCATTAAGGTCTGAACCTTACACATTTTCTAAACTTTTAAATCAGATATTTTTGCTCTAAACTTTTTACATCAAATTCAATGTTCTTAGGAAAAAACAAAATTTTTTGAGATTTTGAGGCAAACATGTCATCTAACAAATCTTTTTTTAGAAAACAAAAATTTAAGATCAGATTTTACATATTATAGATCCAATTCTACATATTTTAGATCCAATTCTACATATTTTAGATCCAAGTCTACATATCTTAAATTCAATTCTACATATTTTAAATCAAATTCCCAATTTTAGGAGAACAAATTATTTCCACGTTTTTCAGAATAAATTCTCATTGGATCAGATTACTCTTGGATCAAATTCCCTTTAATTCCAAAAGTTTATGGCTCAGAATTCTGAACAGGCTTACGGTGATTTCTCCGATATTAAATCGTCAATTTGCTACAGTATAGACGATTTTGAAATTTCTTTTATTGCAATATTTTTATTTAGTAAAAACGCAGAAACCTCTAGGGGGGGGGGCGGTTAGCTGATTTCTAAAAAAAGCCAAACAATCACCCGTAGATTTTATCCATTATTTGTAATTCTTCCCTTTAAAGAAAACATTTTCTCATCTTTAACATTACAAAAAGTAAATAAAGATAATATATATTTGAATATATTTAATGGAGTTTGTTTAAGAGGGTTTTCTATCCCATTGTAAAGGATTTATATAAAACCTCTTTATCCTATTCTGTCTACGCATATTTCTACAAAGAGATGTACAATATATATATACAATACTTTGGGATTATTCTCGGCTTCCTTTGGTAATTATTATGATTTTTGAATAAAATTTACGTGTCCCGAAATCAAAACTTTTGTGTTGTTCTAATATTGAGATCATGCTTTAATCTTTGATATTCCTTGATGGTCATATCCTGCTGGAACTACTGTGATTCAGTTACAAGCATTAATCCTCTGATTTAAAGTGCCCACCAATCAAATATCAAATTGGTTCAAATTAAAATATTCCACATCTGATTTTATTTCAATTGCCATCCCTACTCTCATATGTATCCTTGTATAATAGTAAAAACTTCTGAGAAAATCTTCATAAAAAGAGGAGAATAAATTTCAAATAAAATCCACATAATTTATTACTAGATTACTTGCCCTTTCCAAGTATATATATTATCCATAGATAAAATTGAGATAATAGTAAATATATTATACATAGATAAAATTGAGATTATAGAAAATATATTATCCATGGATAAAATTGAGATAATATAAAATATATTATCCATAGATAAAATTGAGATTATAGAAAATATATTATCCATGGATAAAATTGAGATAATATAAAATATATTATCCATAGATAAAATTGAGATAATAGAAAATATATTATCCATAGATAAAATTGAGATAACAAAAAATATATTATCCATAGATAAAATGGAGATAATAGAAAATATATTATCCATATATAAAATTGAGATAATAGCAAATATATTATCCATGGATAAAATTGAGATAATAGAAATTATATTATCCATAGATAAAATTGTGATAATAGAAAATATATTATCCATAGAAAGAAATTGAGATAATAGAAAATATATTATTCATAGATAAAATTGAGATAATAGAAAATATGTTATCCATGGATAATATTGAGATAATAGAAAATATATAATCCTTACATAAAATTGAGATAATGGAAAATGTATTATCTGTAGATAAAATTAAGATAATAGAAAATATATTATCCAGAGATAAAATTGAGATAATAGAAAATATATTATTAATAGAAATATGAGTAAACCTGAAAAATATGGATGAGAAATGTGAGTAAAGCTGTAAAATATGAATGAGAAATGTGAGTAAAACTGTAAAATATGAATGAGAAATGTGAGTAAAACTGTAAAATATGAATGAGAAATGTGAGTAAAACTGTAAAATATGAATGAGAAATATGAGTAAAACTGTAAAATATGAATGAGAATTGTGAGTAAAACTATAAAATATGAAAGGGAAATCTGAGTAAAACTGTAAAATATGAATGAGCAATGTGAGTAAAGCTGTAAAATATGAAAGGGAATTCTGAGTAATACTGTAAAATATAAATGAGAAATGTTAGTAAAATATATGAGCAGATATTAATTTATAGAATATTAATATTTCTGAAGCTGAATAAAATATATAAGCAGATATTAATTCATAGAATATTAATATTTCAAAAACTGAATAAAATATATAAGCAGATATTAAATTATGTAATATTAATATTTATAAAACTGAATAAAATATATAAGCTGATATTTTTTTTTAAAAGAGATTTTTTTGTCCCCAGGACATGATCGGGTTGTTACGATCAAATCTCGGAATTTTTTCTATTGCATAAGCTGATATTAATTTATGTAATATTAATATTTCTAAAACTGAAAAATATATAAGCTGATATTAATTTATAGAATATTAATATTTCTAAAACTGAATAAAATATATAAGCTAATATAAATTCATAGAATATTAATATTTCTAAAACTGAATAAAATATATAAGCTGATATTAATTTATGTAAATATTAATATTTCTAAAACTGAATAAAATATATAAGCTGATATCAATTTATGTATTATTAATATTTCTAAAACTGAATAATATATATAAGATGAGATGTCCCCTGAGTATCAGGGTAGACTGAACACTTGATGAGACAGAAATTATAAGAAATAATACAACAGACATATTCTTTTTTTATTTTATTTATATTCTTTAAAAACTTTTTTATTTTTTTAAAACTTGTTTATTGTTTATTTCTTATTGTTCATTGATGATGTTATATCCTAGCCAGCAGATCTTTGTAAACACTTTTACAGAGTTATGTCAAAATAGACTAATTACTCATAATTTCTTAAAGTCGGAAACATTTGTCTTATTTCTTAGGATTAGAAAACTGTATGTTTGCTCTATCCGATTTTACTGCAGTGTCCTTTGTTTCAACATACCCAGCTTAAGATCCCAAATTATTCTCAAATTTCATGCCGTTTTTGAAACTTTAGATTTCAAAAATTACAAAAAATTAAAAATTTTACTTTTAAACGAATTTTCCAAATAAGGTATCCATTTTTAGCTAAGATTTAACATTTGGTTCAGTTAACGGTTTTTTCAATCTTTTGAAAAGTTGCCATTTGTTAACCATCACAATTATATTAATAGGGTAAGAGTGGTCCATATTTTAGAAATCAAGTAATGTTAAAAACAGAAAATAAGATTCTAAAAATCAAACAACACAAAAAAGATGTGGGTAAGTTTCATAACATGTTAATTAAAAAATTAACAAAAGGAGCCGTTATTTTGTTATTTTTTCAAATCTTTGTCTTATGTTATTTTTTCATGACCAGCTCATAATCTGTTTCAAAATTAATGTTTTTGCTGTTTGTTAGCAAAACCTTTCATTAATTTCAAGTTAACAAATCATTGCCTAGCCCTGGTTACAAAATGTAGTAATATTACCAAGAACTAATGTCTTAAATTATAATCTTCTAATAATTAATCATTTAACTAAAAGATTTAATCTCAGATAGTCGCTCTAGGACTAAGAGAGATGTATGAAAATAAAACTTATTATTAAGATATCAATTTACTATAATTATAGATGTAAGAAGTAATATATTGAATACATGTTGTATGTTATTCAATCATACTAGAAAGTATAACCCTACAGAATACTGATACTAGAAAGTATAACCCTACAGAATACTGATACTAGAAAGTATAACCCTACAGAATACTGATGATGTAGAATAAATGTAACAATATAATGCAAAAGAAATAAATTTTCATTTGATGAAGTTTGAGAATGTTTGTTACTAACCCATAAACGTGAAAACGGCTGAACCGATCGGCCCCAAATTGTGTACATGACCCCAGGGAAGGTTTATATATGATCAAAATTTAAAAAATTAGCCTCGAACAAAGTTAGATTTTCATTCAATTTATAAAATCCACATTTTTTAGAAAATCAGCAAACTTTTTTATTGTTTTACAATGTATGAGAAAATGTTCCCAATTGAAATAGAAGATATGTCCGAAGCACCCTGTTAGCCTAACGTATATCTAGATATAATATTTATTAAAAATATAATATTTTGTGTTCTGTAGGTTGGACAGAACATCAACAGTTCTCTGGCAACTAATTCATCTTAGGAAAAGGGAAATGTTTTTTATTCATTTTTATATATTTTTTATATTATGACATATTTTTACATATTTTGAAAAAGTTATGGAGTCTTTGCCACAAATAATATATAATATATAAAATATATATAATAATAAGATATATATCAAAAAACTTAGTTCAAAATATCAAAGAATTACACCATCAGGTTGTTCCAAACAATGCATTCCAAATTAGATATGTGAACGGTTCAAGATGATGTGCTATTTGTTATTTCTTTTTATTATAAAGGGATACTTCACTTATTTTCTTTAGAATTAATATCTAAGTCAACTAGGGCGTTTTGAAACATCGTTTTTTTTGCAAAAGTTTTAGCTCTATAATATTTCTTTTTATGCATCACTATAAACAATGATCAAATAAATAATGTGTAAAATATCGATGAAAAATTTTATTTTTCAGCAGAATTCGGCAAATCACTTATGGAGAGAAACCACAATTGAAAACTATCAATTTGTATAAAGAAAAAAAACGGATTTATTATATATTCTTGATTATACAGGCCTTTAATGGGGTTTGCCTTTAATGTTGTTTAAACCAATCATTTAAAGAATTTCCATCAGAATTAGACAATTTACACAAAACATAGTATCAATATATAAATTTTGATTCTTTGTTTGTTTGTTTGTTTGTATCCAATAAACGTCAAAATGGCTGAACCGATCGGGCCCAAATTTGGTGTGGGATCTCACATGACCCCATATAAGGTCTATGCATGGTCAGAATTTTGAAAATGGGCAAAAAATATTATGAAATCTGCAAGCTTTTTTTTTATTGTACAAAAATAAGATGCTCGAGCAGAGATAGAGCCACAATTAAAAGTTGAAATATAAGATGGGCGGGAAGCGCCCTATAAGGTTAGTATATCATATTTTATTTAATTTATAATTTATATATTATAAACAAGAATCAATATTGAGACAAGGCTAGTTTAGATATATATTAAATATATTTATGTGAGTTTACAACATACTTGACAATCTAATATTCTTTGCTTCTTTGATGTCCTTCAGCTTGATATATTTCCAAGATAATACGTCTCTAGAACCCATTGTATAGCTCTTCAATTCTTTTATAATAACGCAGTATATAATATTTATGCTTTAATATAAGATATCATTAATTGAGGGCAGTTGTTCTGAATACAAAACCATTAGTATTAGTAATTCTGAGGGTTCAGAAAATTTGCACTTGCAGATTTACAGAAGTTTTGAAACTTGGTTATGTTAGGTTCCACAAACAATTTGACGTTTATTGAACACAAATAAACCAAATACCAACATATATACAAACTAAACTTATAAATAAATCTCAGGGGCGAAACTAGCACTTTTCTGAGAGAGGGGGCAACATTTTTGGTTGGAGTGGGGGCTAAATATGTGGAAGGGGTGAGGGGCAAAATAAGGTTTGCTTCTCCCTAGTTGCACCAAGCGCCACTGATTTCAGGAGATTGTTAAGACAGCAAAACTTGAACAAAGAAAGATGATAATATGCAAACTGACCAAAAATAAAAGTCAATTTCTTCTCAAAAAAACACTTATATGTGCTTGTAATAAATGCCTTACTCCAATATGTCTCTAAGTGTATATTTATCCACACACAAAGATATCGGACTCTATGGTATCTCTAACCGTCCGTAAACAGAGTCTATATTCAACTAAATATATTTAGGTCTAAAGGTACAGGTAAAGATTAAACTGACCGATAACATGGTCAGGTGACTATTGCAAAATATTTATATAGGTAGGTTCAGGTTTCAAAGATAAGGAGGTTGTTACAATATTTATAAAGCTTCACTATTGTTTCAGTAGAAGTAAATATTTCCATTTTATACTGAAAGCGCTGATTGAATGATTCGTAACTCTCATTGGATAATGAGTATAGATAGAAAGATAGATGTTACCGCCTGCATACTTTTTCTGTTGGTTCAGAATAGACAAAAAACACATGATCGACTGAACCCTGATTGGATTAGGGGCTACTGGACTCGGTGGCATCCTACATTCAGTAATTATTAATTCTCTTAATTATGTTTATATGTCTCACTATGATAATGTAACTCATATTTAATGCAAGGAATAGGATGGACTCTATATCTAACTTTACTAACAAGCAGAGTGTTCCATCTCATCTTTGTATAAATATAAAATTAAATATATTTACGAGTGCTATACACCAATTTTTGTCGCTGTACATAATTTGTACATTTCATAAAATATATAAAAATAAAAATATATAAAAATTCGAATAGAACATAAATATTTCCTGGGGGGACCTGGTATTTAAAGTCCCAGCTATAGCTAATTGTACATAGAGCATACATACAGACTATGCATGGAAAAACCGTACAGTACACCAAACAAATCGTCTCCCTCTAGTGAGAGTATATTTGCTTAGGTCCTATTTTGAGTAACCCATAAAATTAGACCATTAAAGGTTTTAATTTATGGTAATCTGGAATACTTGATCTTAATACCCAGTGTGGGCCCTGGAATACTTGATCTTGATACCCAGTGTGGGCCCTGGAATACTTGATCTTGATACCCAGTGTGGGCCCTGGAATACTTGATCTTGATACCCAGTGTGGGCCCTTTTCATATTTGAGGATGAAAGCTTCATTAAGTTATCTCTGCAGGGTATGCACCACTGCTGGATACCAAAGAAGAATAAAATGAATCAGTGTTCTTATGTTTGCTTAAGATGCAGATCAATGGTTAAATAGTTTTGATGTTTATTGAATAAAAGGATAAAAACTAACAAGCAAACACAGGGTCGAAAAAATCTCTATGAGGTTCTAAAGCTTTCATCTTGGTTCAACTTAAATATTTTGATACAGTTTTGAAATCTCAGTAAAAGCTAAAATTGCAAACTTCTAACTGTCAAAATTTTTCAACTTTTATAGTAAGAAAAAATAAATGTTGTCTAGTAATTAGAAATGTAATCTAAATTTTGAAAATCTCCGAAAATATGAATATTGAACCTTGAACAAATCTATAGTACTTTGGGACAACCTGTATATTGGGCTGGGCACATTCTGACTTTTTTTCAAAGCATTGTTTAACCGTTAGTTAAAACTGTTAAATTACCTCCGTTATGTTAACCTAACGTAACTTTGCCCAAATAGAATAAATATATTTCATCATAAGATGTAAATAAACATAAATAAATTTTTATTTAGTGCACTAATACTGGAAACACATTTTTTTAAATAAGCAATTTAAATAATCTCTACTGAGAAATAAGTATTCTTGAACTAAGTAATTCAAATAATCTCTACTGAGAAATAAATATTCTTGAACTAAGTAATTCAAATAATTTCTCCTATGAAATAAATATTCTTGAACTAAGCAATTCAAATAATTTCTCCTGCGAAATGAATATTCTTGAAGTAAACAATTTAAATAATTTCTCCTGAGAAATGAATATTCTTGAGCTAAACAATTTAAATAATTTCTCCTGAGAAATAATATTCTTGAACTAAGCAAATTAAATAATTTCTCCTGAGAAAAAAATATTCTTGAACTAAACAATTTAAATAATTTCTCCTGAGAAATAAATATTCTTGAACTAAACAATTTAAATAATTTCTCCTGAGAAATAAATATTCTTGAACTAAACAATTTAAATAATTTCTCCTGAGAAATAAATATTCTTGAACTAAACAATTTAAATAATTTCTTCTGAGAAATAAATATTCTTGAGCTAAGTTATCTTTTGTAATATAATGGTCCAATCTATTTAACGACCATGTAATAGAAGAAAACAGATGGTACAGGAGGAACAGGTTTTAACCCTAGACACCAGGGCTTTATTAAAGGGAAGGGGATATGATGCTCATTCAGGTTATTTTAAAACTGGAAGACATGATTGTTTTCTCTTTCTGCCCTCTCTTAGAAGGTTAAGTGGAATATATTGAATTCAAGTAATACAAAGGGTTTAAAGTATTCACTCTAATTCAAGCAAATATTATACTAGAGTAGCAGGAAATACAGGGTGCTAATTTATATCTAAGACCATTTGTTAATTAGTATGAAAATGTCGCCTTACCTTGTCTGGAATGTTAAAATTGACGGGGATACTTTTTATTGTAAAATTATAATAAAAGTAAATCTGTTAGAGTGTTCAAAGACAGGAATGTTTATAACAAATGTGTAGTATAGGTAATAGGTATGCATACTATGGTTTCAGTATATTATATGTAAGTATATGATATGTTGAAGAAGTTCAAATTCTCTTGAGTAGAAAGTATAGGTATGCATACTATGGTTTCAGTATATTATATGCAAGATATGATATGTTGAAGAAGTTTAAATTCTCTTGAATATGCATACTATGGTTTCAGTATATTATATGTAAGATATGATATGTTGAAGAAGTTTAAATTCTCTTGAGTAGAAAGTATAGGTTTGCACTATGCATACTATGGTTTCAGTATATTATATGTAAGTTTATGATATGTTGAAGAAGTTTAAATTCTCTTGAGTAGAAAGTATAGGTATGCATACTATGGTTTCAGTATATTATATGGAAATATATGATATGTTGAAGAAGTTTAAATTCTCTTGAGTAGAAAGAATCCAAGTTCAGATCTCCCTGGAGCTGAACTAAACTTTTCACTTTAAAACTTTAGAACATAATAATAATAAAAAAAGGGAAAATTTGCCTTAGTAGGTAGTCCTTGTTAGTCTTTATTAGTCTCTGCGAGTCCCTGTTAGTCCCTGGTAGTCCCTGGTAGTCCCTGGGAGTCCATGGTAGTCTCTGATTGTCTCTGGTAGTCTCTAAGGTTGTCTGTACCGGGAGTCCGTGGTAGTCCCTAGTAGTCCCAGAAAGTCCTTTTTATTTCAGTATTTTTTGGTAGTCTCTGGTAGTTCCTGGAAGTCTTTTTAAATCCCTGGTATTCCCTAGTAGTCCCTTGTAGTCCCTGTTAATCCTTGGGAGTTCCTTGGATTTTTTTGAGTCCCGAGTAGTCTGTGGTGATCTCTTTTAGTTCCTGGTAGTCTTTGGGAGTCTCTTGTAGTCACTTGTGGTCCCAGGTAGTCTCTAGTAATCTTAGGTAGTCTTTTGTAGTCTTTGGTAGTCTTTGGTAGTCCCTGGTAGTCCCTGGTAGTTTTTGGTAGGCCCCTGGTAGTCTCTGGTAGTCCCTCTGAGTCCCTGGAAGTTCGTTGTAGTCCCTGGTATCCCCTTGTAGTCCATGGAAGTCCTTGGTAGTTCCTGGTAGTCCTTGGTAGTTCCTGGTAGTCCTTCTATTGCAACATATAATTGAATATAATAAAGTGAACTCTTAATGGATTCCTTGTGTTCAATTAAGAACTAATTAATAAATTAACTAAAATAAATATATCTCTACTATTAAACCTGGCAGAAGAGTAAGTCTAGACACAGCATATATTTGTACTACACAGATTGTAGATGATATAATCAATAATTATAGCCAAAAATAATGAAACTTAAAAATTCTTTAAAGGTTTAACATTTTTTTTTTGTGTCACAGACTTAAACTACAAAATCCAAACTTTTAACAAAAAAATCCGAAATACACATTTTCACATGATCTGTTAATTTTCTGCTTTTTGTAGCAAAACTATATTTTTTGATTAAAACAAATTTAACGAATTTTTCTTTTTATTGGTGGATTTTTAGCAAAGAAGTGAAAGTAAATTTCTTATAAAGATATTTTTTTCTGACAAAAAAAAACAGTCTATATATTTAATTGAAAATTTTCTTAGGTTTTAATTAAACATTAAATTAAATTTAATTAAACTATAATATAATTATACATCTGGATTAAAAAAAGGAAGGTTCCTGAGAGGAAATGAAAAGAACATGCTGGTACTAATTATAATCAATTTCAACATAGTTTCTTTGTATTTCCTCTGATTTTCCAGCTGAAATATATTATATGAATACAAATGCATGATTTATCTTTATAATAGAATTCTATTCAAGAATATCTATCAATGTAAAAATGCATTTAGCCAATAGCATAGAACAGGTGCATTTTAAGTTTGGATGAAAAGTATACAAATTTTAGATAAAAAACTAAATCAGGAAAACGAATCCCCCCCCCCCCTCTCTTCTTTGTTCGAGTGTGCAACCCAGAGATAAGAGAGAACAGAGATCTATTAAAGACTAGAATATGCGATAATTTACATCAGCAGTTATGTTTCATAGTGTACAACTGGAGTACACGACCAATAAACAGACGTCTGTATTCATATTCAAGGATAAGAGAGCACAGAGATCTATTAAAGACTAGAATATGCGATATTTTACATCAGCAGTTATGTTTCATAGTGTACAACTGGAGTACACGACCAATAAACAGACGTCTGTATTCATATTCAAGGATCCTTTTGATACGAAATACAAATCCTTCAAAAATAGACTACATGTCTAGTCTAGTCTGTGGTGCAACCTCAGATATCATATTAAAAATTAAACCGGCTAGACATAGTAGTTGAGATGAGAGTGCAGTATTGTAGAGAAAAATATAGGGATTCATTTGAGACCTATGATAAGAGTCTCCAATGAAATGGAAAAATCGTCTGAGCAAAATTTTGCATTTTACGCGATAATTTTTTTGTTTCGCAAAAAAGTCATTTTCTTATTTAAAAAACTCAATTAATCTGGAATATTCCCCTATTTTAGACACACTGCGGTATAATATAAAGAATACAATTAATATTTGGTTTGGCAGAGTAATGATTTCTTTCATCTTCATCGTTCTGTTCTAATAAACACTTTTTATAAAATACATTCATAGCATTCACATTTTATTCTATCAGATAGAGCTGCAATATATGTGTATGTATGTTCATCTATCCTCATAAGTTTAATTTCAATTGAATTGTTTAATTTAATAGCTGTGTATAGAATGTATGGTGTATGTACAAACAAAATTAAAGACCTATTTTAGCTGAAATCACATT
This sequence comes from Eurytemora carolleeae, assembly GCF_000591075.1. Classification (NCBI taxonomy): domain Eukaryota; kingdom Metazoa; phylum Arthropoda; class Copepoda; order Calanoida; family Temoridae; genus Eurytemora; species Eurytemora carolleeae. Next base: position 11,530 of record NW_019397118.1, read on the forward strand.
ACTTATTAAATTTTGTTGAGAGGATGAGAGTATTTTTAAATAAGTTAACAATCAAATTAGCATGTTCCCACCTAAATGTTTAAAACCAAAAAAAATAAAGATTTGATTATAAAGTTGAAGGCGTGAAATTGGACTGGTTTGCTTTAACTTGATGGGATTATATTATATGCACTGAGTAGGATTTACAGTTCAGAAAAGGGTTTTCTCGAAAACTGGAAATTTCCGAAAATTGTTTTTGGTGGGTCATGTTATGTTATTGATCCTGATTAATTCCATTTCTGAAATTTACTATTATTTTATCGGGAAAAAATTCAACCCTGAACATTGTGGGCTATTGGATAATGCATTTCAAGAATTTTAGTTTTACGAAGTTCTAACTTCTTGAGAGTTTACCATTTTATCCATTTTAGTTTCGGCTCAAGATCTTTCTTTTTCCTAGATGTCCGGCAAATCCTTTAATCTCAGATGTTCCCTTTGTCTAAAAGTAATTGGGTTTTTGTCAGGAACTCAAATGTTAAATTCTTTTCATCTTTGCAACCTGTTGGTGTAAACCATTGATATTTTAAACTTTTTGATCTTACAGAATTCATATAGTTTGAAATATCTACGACATCGATGTTGCAAAATAAAGGGATTAAAATAATTCACAAATTACATTTCCAGCCTATGTTACCCCCGAGTACCCATAGGTGTCCCCAAAATTGAAATTCAGTCAATTTGGTTCAGCCGTTTGGCCAGCTATAGCTGACATATATACAAATATATGTTGCACAGACCTCACTGTAGATTGGAGCAAGTCCATAAAACATCGTGTCTGAAGATGTAAACTTGCTTTTTTGATTGAATAATAAATTGATTACATATATATATATATGTATATATATATAGATATATGTATTTATGAGCTTTATTATATAGATGAATAGAGAAGAAACTGACAGGCTTCCAGATAAATATTAACAAATGAAAGAAGAGCTTTAATCTTTCAGATATTAATCTTAAAGGACATCTATGATTTCTACTAAATCTCAAGTTCTCATCAATCATCTTCTTCCATCTTGAGTGTTTTAAATGCAGGTTTAATGGATTTCTTGTGTTTAATAAAGAACTCATTTATTAATTACATATTAGCTAATTATCTAATATGTCTATCTTCATTTATAAGCTAATTAATCTGAAGTAAATATCATTCTTTTACTTTCAAAATTTCTGTTGATTATGTAAATATAATTATGTAAAATATGTCAGCCAAGATTCTATGGCTTAGTTTATGCATTTTTTCTCAATAAATGACACTAAAACACATCATTTTAGCTCCGAACTAAAGTTGTATGGTATTGCAGTTATATTTTCAATTAAACCAATAAAGTTTATACATTTTGTTTTACCTCTTGAAGCATTTTTTATTTAGAAGCTAAAGCATAAACAGTTTATTGCAAGATTTATTTTCAAGGTTTATCTGCCTTAGGATTTTAATAACGAAGTTTGAATTTTATTTGATTTTATTCAAACTCCCCCTACACATTTTTCTAAATTTGTAAAAGTACGAAAGAAAGAAACATAAGGTTTAGTTTTAAATAAAAGATTTAAATCACAGATTACAGAATGAATATACGTACATATATATATTTACTTATATATATTCTGTATTCTCATCCCTGGGAAAAGAAATAATACACTAATAAGAGATAAATGCGCGAGTTTAATAAATTAGTTATTTATTTTCCCTTTGGTGGTGAATACGTTTTAAGAACATACAATGATAAAGTTCTGATGTTAGAAGGTTAGAAGGAATATGGCAGTGCACATTTTTAACAACTAATATACAAATGTAATAACTTTAAATATGATGAAGTTCTAATGTTAAAAATGTTTTAGATTAAGAAAAAGGAGAAACTCTGAGCTGAAAACTTTAGAATGGGATATCCTTAATCTCGATCGGTAAATTAATCTGGAGATTAATATAAAGAGGAGAACAAGCATTATTTAATCTGAGCTGGAAACTTTAGAATGGTGTGTATATCGGGATTAATGCTTGATGCACTCTTTTTCTTAATCTCCAGATTAAATATTGCTTGTTGTCCTCATGAATTTAATCTCCAGATTAATTTACAGATCGGGATTAAGGATATCACATTCTAAAGTTTTCAGCTCTGGAGATTAAGAAAAAGAGGAGATTAAGCATTAATCCCGATATCCAACATTCAAAGTTCCCAGCTCTGGTTCAATTAATTCCTTTTTAGATAGGAGTAAAAAAAGAGCTCGATTTTAGATCCGAACTTTAAGGATCCTAAAAAGAATCTTTTTTCGGAAAATCTATAAAATCTTTAGCTCTCTCTCATAATTAGAAAGTGCATTTACTGTTAATAGAGAAATGGTTCATCTTGGTCCGCGTAGGTTTAGATGTACGGACTCCAAGATGTTGGAAACTTAATTTAAAATAGACAACAACATGCAAATAGAGAACAAAAGAGTAAATAATGTGATTTATTTTGAAATGTGATTTAATGTGATTTATTTTGCAATACAAATGCAGCGTTTATCAAAAGAAATATTTATCATATGCACATTTCTGACACTCTTTGATAAATGATTTTCCATCTTAGAATCTAGATAAAAAAAATTTAAACTTTTTTCATTTCCATGATTCTGTTATTTTTAGAATTAAAAAAATGCATTTTTTATTATAGATTTTAAAACATAGAAACTAAGTATTTTAAACTAATCACATACAGGGTGTCCCACGAAACATGACAGTATGCAGGACGACTTGAATGTCGTCTTGATTATATACATTAACATGTTTTACCTACAATATAACCACTATATTGCATAATACAAGTAAATTGTTGGAAATTTCTTTTTAAAAAATCAGCGAATGAACACCAAAAAGCCTGGTTATACATTAACATGTTTTACCTACAATATAACCACTATATTGTATGATACAAGTAAATTGTTGGAAATTTCTTTTTAAAAAATCAGTGAATTAACACCAAAAAGCCTGGTTATACATTAACATGTTTTCTTTTACCTACAATATAACCACTATATTGCATAATACAAGTAAATTGTTGGAAATTTCTTTTTAAAAATCAGCGAATGAACACAAAAAAACCTGGTTATTCATTAACATGTTTTCTTTTACCTACAATATAACCACTATATTGCATGATACAAGTAAATTGTTGGAAATTTCTTTTAAAAAATCAGCGAATGAACACCAAAAAGCCTGGTTATACATTAACATGTTTTACCTACAATATAACCACTATATTGCATAATACAAGTAAATTGTTGGAAATTTCTTTTTAAAAAATCAGCGAATGAACTCAAAAAAACCTGGTTATACATTAACATGTTTTACCTACAATATAACCACTATATTGCATGATACAAGTAAATGAACTATATAATATGCAGACTGCAGTACTATGTTTACAAATTATGCACTGCAGTACTTTAGTAAATATAAAGAACCCTTCATCATGTAGAAGAAACATCAATAGCTCAGAGTTAACTAATATATTCATACATTAGTAACACAAAAATCAAGATTTTTCTATAGAAAATGTAAAACTATACTTTGCCAACATGGTCTATACAAAATCCAAAAAGTAGTATGCAATATTTTTTTTCATCAAAGTTTATACTTTTCTTGCTAATAAGTAGGGTTTCCAATTGGAATTCAGTTGCTTGAAATTGTGCTCAACTGTACTGAACTGTGCACAACTGTTCTTGTATTGAGCGGAATTACAGGACCCGCAACTGCGCGCAAGTAAAATCAGCTTGCGTTGGAAACCCTACAATTACAAATATTGCCCCTCCATGTTTAAAAATTTGCCCAACATAAATTATATTGCAGGATTATTAAAAAGACTGTTGAAAAATGTTAAGTGATCCTAAAGTGGCGGGTCTGTTTCTGATCCTAAAGTGGCGGGTCTGTTCCTGATCCTAAAGTGGCGGGTCTGTTTCTGATCCTAAAGTGACGGGTCTGTTCCTGATCCTAAAGTGGCGGGTCTGTTTCTGATCCTAAAGTGGTGGGTCTGTTTCTTTCCTTGTACTTGTAATTCCTGATAACTTTGTCTGCAAGGTGCACTTTAAAAAAATATTAATATTTACTTTTCAGAAGGAAATTAATATTTCCTTTCAATCTTTTGAAGAATAGAATATGGTTGATGATCGCGGAATATATGTAAATCAGCTGTTTTAGTTCACACTGTACGTTGTGTTCACTGCAGTTTTTGCTAGTTGAACAGCAATTTAGAGATAAACACACATAGTTCTCTGCTGTCGATGTTTAGATAAAAGTTTAAATGGTACAGTTGTAAATCAGACATTCCTCTCTTAGAATAAACGTTCTCTTGAAATTATGCTTACAGTCTCTTTAATCATGGACAGCTCTGTGTTTAACCATGGACAGCTCTGTATTTAACCATGGACAGCTCTGTGTTTAATCATGGACAGCTTTGTGCTTAATCATGGACAGCTCTGTTTTTTAATCATGGACAGCTCTGTGTTTAACCATGGACAGCTTTGTTTAATCATGGACAGCTCTATGTTTAACCATGGGCAGCTCTTTATTTAACCATAGACAGCTCTGTGTTTAACCATGGACAGCTCTGTGTTTAACCATGGACAGCTCTGTGTTTAACCATGGAAAGCTCTGTGTTTAACCAGGGACAGCTCTGTGTTTAACCATGGACAGCTCTGTGTTTAACCAGGGACAGCTCTGTGTTTAACCATGGACAGCTTTGTTTAATCAGGACAGCTCTGTGTTTAACCATGGACAGCTCTGTGTTTAACCATGGACAGCTCTGTGTTTAACCATGAGACAATTTGGCCGACTTAAATGATATTGCAGAAGTATTAAACTCCTAAGTTTAACAGTCTATTCTAAGCCAGGGCTCTTAAACTCTGCAGTAATTTGAGATAAAGAAAACATACTCTATACATAACATTTATACAGGGTGTTCTAATATAAACTAAAAAATTAAGAATTTAGGGCGCTTCGCGCCAATCCTCTATGTTTACTTTTAATTGTGGCTCTGTCTCTGAGCATCATCTCATTGTACAATGTTTAACAAAGACAAAAAAAAGTTTGCGGATTTTTAAATATTTTTTCACAAAAATCAAATGCTTTTTGTAATTCAGAGCAATTATAAACCTTCCCTGGGGTCATGGAAGGTCCCACAAAAATTTGGACCCAAAAGTTTCAGCCGATTTGACATTTAATGGATACAAACAAACAAACAGACACCCAAGCAAAGTATATATTAGATCAGTGTAATAACAAACCAGATAATATGATTTTCCATTATAGTGATTTTTCCACTAAACTTATTTTTTTTTCATCCAATGTGAAAAAACAAAACTTTTTCATGGTTTCAGTTTAAACAAAAATTACAATTTATTCGTAAAATGAAAATATATGATAAGCTAAATTCAAATTATGGTTTAAACAAATTTGTTGAATCCCACTTCAGAGAAAATAGATCTTAAAAAATCTTAAATAATTGGCGTAACTGTATCATCCTTTATGATAGAAAAATTGAGGCTTCAATAAACTTTTCATTTCAAATTTGCCTCAGTAGAATGTTTTTTCAACAATCGTTCTTTAAACAACAAAATACTTTTGTAACACCATTTGTGTCCAATTATACACCATGACGCTTTACTGATGTAAAATTTACCAAGTACACAGAACACACACATTTACTGCAGTTAGACTAACAATGCAGTAGAAACTAAACCTGAATTTAGATTAAAGGAAGAGTTTGCAAAAACCTGAATCAAGGTTAATGGGACAGTTGCTGAAAAAAAATTCCTTTATGGATCACTGTTGAAAAGAAGAAAAACATTTTAATTCTCTGTTATGTAACCAAATATATTATCTGTTATGTAACCAGATATATTCTCTGTTATGTAACCAAATATATTCTCTGTTATGTAACCAAATATATTCTCTGGTATGTAACCAAATATATTCTCTGTTATGTAACCAGATATATTCTCTGTTATGTAACCAAGTAGATTCTCTGTTATGTAACCAAATATATTCTCTGCTATGTAACCAAATATATTCTCTGTTATGTAACCAAATAAATTCTCTGTTATGTAACCAAATACATTCTCTGTTATGTAACCATATCAATTTTCTGTTGTGTAACCAAATAAATTCTATTCTATGTAACCAAATATAGTCTCTATTATGAAACCAAATGAATTATTTGTTATATAACCAAATAAATTCTCAGTTATGTAACCAAATATATTCTCTGTTATGTAACCAAATATATTCTCTGTTTTGTAACCAAATATATTCTCTGTTATGTAACCAAATATATTCTCTGTTATGTAACCAAATAAATTCTCTGTTATGTCTGCAAATAAATTTTCTTTTATGTAACCATATAAATTTTCTGTTATGTAACGAAATAAATTCTATTTTATGTAACCAAATATATTCTTTATTATGTAACCAAATGAATTATCTGTTATATAACCAAATAAATTCTCTGTTATGTAACCAAATATATTCTCTGTTATAAAAAATCGTATACTAGGACAGACCCCTCTATATTTATGTAATTTCAAATTAGTTGTAACATATTTATATGTTTTCACTTACCAGAACATTTTAATCCAAATAAGTTTCTATTTTGAATTTTTTTAAGCTATCATTTAAACTTAAAATTCGTTCAGTTTTGACGTAACAAGCTTTGTTTTATTATACTGGTTTACTTTTTGAAAAAAGTGAAATTCTTGCTTGTAATTCTGGGATTTATTTTCAGGGAAAAAAAATGTAAAACCTTTTCTCGAATTCAACTTCTTCTTTGAATAAAGTTTGACAGGACTGTAAGTTCATAAATCAAGTTTGAGTCTAGATTCAAATATATCTGATAATTTTTAAAATGTGAATTCAACATTCATTTCCTTTTTTTGCAAATCCAATATTTGCCAACCATATTTGCAAGGGTTAACCATAAATGAGAATACAGTGCACAAAAATCTCTTAAAAATAAAGTATCGCTTAAAACATAGTTTCGTATCTTTTAAATGACAGGTTTCAAACTGCTCTAAATATAATCTGGTTCTTCTTTAATTCTTTATTGATAGTGATACTTGAAAGATTTTGTTACAGTTTAACTGAAATAATAAGATATTAGCAACATTGCAATAAACAAGTTTTACTGATATCATATATACATATACTTACACCATAGAGAATAGAATATATAGAGAGGAATTAAAAGAATTTCTCAGTATGAATTATTTCAGTCCCTTTCAGCCTGAAAGGGAGTTCAAAGTGTACAAATCATGTAAATGTTCACAAATTATATGCAGTAGAGTACATTAATACAGTATGTTCCCTAGACTATTCATTTCAATTTCGAATTTTTTAAACTGTTAAATAAACTTTATAATGAATCAGGTGAAAAAAAAATCATTTTATTATAGTTATAACGGAAAATCATCGTTTGTAAAGTGGAAGGCATTATAGAATCTATGTGAAATGATCATTCGTCAATCATGAAACCAGCCTATTTCATAATTTGGTTTTCTTTTAATATTAATTTTAGATTTTCTATAAAATGATATTTCAGGGCCCAACATTTTATATAGCATAAATATGTGAAGTACACCTGCAGTATGGAAACAGTACAACAAAATGGCCGTTTTACACTTTTTTCTAGTAAATTCCTCTCTATATATATTCTATTCTCTATGACTTACACAAGTGTCATTTATTAAAGGGACTGTAAAGAAAAAATGAAAGGGGGTATAGGCTCAAAGCTATTCACTTTAGCTCATGATCGCAACCCATCTGATGTTCCTGTCTCAAGAAATTGATATAAAACTGTGTCAAATTTATACAATTTATATGCAGCAGAACAAATGAAAGTGCAGTTTACTAATCACATGTCTCTGTCTGTATCACATGACCAGTATACTGCACTACCATTGGTGGGAGTACTGATGACATCATATGTACTTATAAATAATATTATCAATTATATCTATTAAGAATAAAAATAAAAATTATAAATAATAATTGGAGAAAACCTAAGTTACAATTAGGTCTCTCTGTGATACTTCGTTTTCGGATTGGTTGCGTATTTGCTGAATATGATCTGTTTTAACCTACCATTTTTATACTTAAATGTATATATATGAATTTTCGTATAATTTTTTTACAGTTTATATTATTTCTCTAGACAGGAACATTAGATATAACTTTCATGGGTCGCAATCAAGAGCTAAAGTGATTTTCTTTCAGCCTAAACCCCCTTTCATTTTCCTTTACAGTCCCTTTAAGAAAAGAATTTAAGTAAAATCTACATCTACCTCCATTGAGATGGTTAAGGCCATACAGAAGCATATTCAGACATATACTTTCAAATTCACACGCTCTGCAGGAGCGAAGATTTAACAAGGATATGTGCATATTCTATATAATAAAAAATGAGAATATATTAAATGTTTAATTTCAAAACAAAATGTTGAAAGTAAATAACATTATTTTATCTTCATAATATGAACAGAGCTGAAAACTTTAGAATGGAAACATACGACTTAGACCGTAAAAAATCAATTTAATTTCAAACAAATCATTCAGATATTACAACCTATAGTCATCGATTATCTTTCGCCACATTTGTATATAGTTAATATTTTATAATATTTTTTAATTACTTTGTTTTGAATTTGATTATTTCTCTTGCGGCTTGCGCAACTATCTAAGAATGCCGCGGACACCTCACGTTTTTCGAAATCAGTTAAAACGTTTTCTAAAAATATAAAATATTATAAAATATAAACTATATACAAATGTGGCGAAAGATAATCGATGACTATAGGTTGTAATATCTGAATGATTTGTTTGAAATAAAAATAAAACTCTCTTTAAAGAAAATATCTTTAAAGGAATGTTCAGATGTACAGGGTTTTGTGTGGAGGTACCAATTCTTCAGTGAAAAGTCTAATGTTCAATATTTTAAACTTAATGTGAGTCTAAATAGAGATTTTGTTAATTTGATGTTCTGTAATCCATAAAGTTAAAACCATTGATTAATTTTCTTTTTAATCTATTATTTCTTTCCCCAGAGAAGAGAATACAGATATATATAAGTAAATATATATATACATATATTTATTCTGTAATCTGTGATTTAAATCTTTCATTCAAAACAAAACCTTATATTTCTTTCTTTCGTACTTCTACAAATTTAGAAAATGTGTAGGGGGAGTTTGAATAGAATAAAATAAAATTCAAACTTCATTATTTAAATCCTAAGGCAAATAAACCTTAAAAATAAATCTTGCAATAAACTGTTTGTACTTTCGCTTCTAAATAAAAAATGCTTCAAGAGGTAAAACAAAATGTATAAACTTTATTAGTTTAATTGAAAATATAATTGCAATACCATACAATCTTAGATTGAAGCTTTAATAAAATGTTTTAATGTCATTTATTGAGAAAAAAAAAATGCAAAAACTAAGCGATAGTAATGTTTTAAAAGTAATCATAGTTTTAACCGAAAATCTGATTTTAAATGTTAAAGGGACTGTTCACTTATTTGGATAAATTGAGGGTAATCTAAATAGCATATTAGCTATTTATTGGTATTAGTCTTACTTTTCAAAGACAATTGTCGCCGGAGAAAAAGACAATGTTTCGTTTAGAATTCCAGCGGAAAGGTATTACCTTTGCATTTACAATATTTGATCTTTTTTTGTCATGGATTAAAACAATTTCAAATAAATAATCAAACTGTAACATCTAATAGTTAATTGTAAATATCTTTAATTTTGTTTAAGTTATTAAAAAAATGTCTATTTTCAAAATATAACTTATTTAAAACATTTGACAGATTGATACAGTTCCCTACTTCCCCAGAAATCTCCGAGTTCGAATCTAGGAACCGGTTTGACAAGAAAGAATGTGTCTTTTCAATACGTGTTAAAGCATATTTAAACAAGAAAAATTTGAATTTATTGCTTATTCTAAATCAAGACTTTTCATATTTTATTATATAATGGCTGACACATGATGGCATTGAAATATGATAATTTGAGATTTGACTGGGCTGTTGTTACTGAAAAACGTTTAAACAGTGTCAATGCGCTGAAATTCTAAACGATAAATCGGCCATTTCTCTGGCCATAGATATCTTTGAAAAGTAAGACTAATAACAATGAATAGCTAATAGGCTAATTGTTTACTATGAAATTACTTACAGTTGTCCACAGCCAGTAAATGGATTGGTGTCCAGACTGGTGTTCACGGGTTCGATTCCCGTACTCCACACAAACCTATGGTTTCAAAAACATCTGAAGCCGACATCTGGTTAAGCAGTTATAACCAACTAACGGATGTAGGAGGACAGAGGGGCGGCTGTCAACAACTCTTGCATTAAATGAGTGCTTGATTTCTACTCATCAAGAAAGAAGCTTTATATGGATTGATCCAAGTGAATGATGATGAAGAGAGGAATGGTGGACAAGCAGGGAGAGTCTATGGTTGCCAGTTAAAGGTACCTGGGGGTATCCAATCCGGGCTTACAAACAATAGGGAGTAATGAGTGTGATGCTTTCTATCTGAATGGCACCAGACCCCAATCCAGTGTATCAGAAACTCTTAGTCAGCTGGAATCTTGTCAACCCTCTTCTCAGTATTAATGAAGCGAAGATGGATGAATGTGCTGCCAGATTACAACCCCTGGTAGATCAATATAAACCCATACAACACCAAACTTTTGCAATAGAAAAATTCCGAGATTTGATCGCAACAACGCGATCATGTCCTGGGGACAAAAAAATCTCTTTTAAAAAGAAATTCAAAGTATTTTCAAAAATTTAAGTGTTCAGCTTTTTTAACTTTTTATTTATCAATTTAAAGAAAAAAGTAAAAGCATCAAACTTCTTGATAAATTGCTTGAATTGCGTTCTAAAGAGATAAATATTAAGAGAACAGTGTTGAAGATTACATTTAATATAAACAAACAATAAATTTCTAATTGTGCATTGTGCATTGTATCTTATCATGATTATAAGAAAAGAAGGAAAATTTTTCTCTTTTGATTATTATTATGTTCTAAAGTTTTAAAGTGAAAAGTTTACTTCAGCTCCAGGGAGATCTGAACCTGGATTCTTTCTACTCAAGAGAATTTAAACTTCTTCAACATATCATATATTTACATATAATATACTGAAACCATAGTATGCATACCTATACTTTCTATTCAAGAGAATTTAAACTTCTTCAACATATCATATATTTACATATAATATACTGAAACCATAGTATGCATACCTATACTTTCTACTCAAGAGAATTTAAACTTCTTCAACATATCATTGTCAACCATTAACTACATGACCGATTNAAACCAAATAATTTTTGCACCATTTTCTTTGTTCTCCGGTAACGGAGTCTAAACACTTTTATTATTGTGAACAAAATATTTTCATATAAAGAATTAGTGAATTTTGTTAACAATTAATTGTCATTCTTTTCAGAAGTTTTAATATATAAAAACGTCTTAGGACCAGATCTTCCTGTTAAAAACCCGGAGAAGAACCAAGGAAACAGGAATAGAACCAGGAGGGGAACAAAAACTCCGGAAGGAAATTGGGAGGGAACACCGGAAAATTAGGAGGTGAAGCAGAAGAAACATCAATTTCTTCTAGAAGAAATCAGGAGGAGCTTCAGAGAGAAATCGGGAAGAGAAACAGAAGGAGAACCAAACCCTGAAACCTAACCTGAACCTCATGTCAACCCCAACCTCTGTAAGATCTGACCCTACATTTACTCCAGTTACTCTGACCAGTCCAGAATCCCAGAACTATTCCAACTGTCCCTTCTAATCAGGAAATCTAGCTCCAGCTCCGAGTTACAGACCAGAGCCTGCTCAGGATGAGTTCCACGCAGATCACACCAAAAATGACAAACAGATTTGTATTCTAAGCTCAAACTAGAACTTCACCCAAGATCAAACACAGGATTCCAATTTTAAAGGAAAAAAAAAACATTTTAATCCTATAAACACACAAACCCAGCTTTCTGAATCTTCCCCCCCCCAAAAAAAAAAAATTAAATGTGTAGTTATCCGAGCTGACCGGACGTGTCTTTGTGAGCTCCCGGATTAAACTGACCGACATCCCAACACCGGGTTAACTTATTCACATGCTCCAATATACTTACATATAATATACAGAAACAATAGTATGCATACCTATTAGGGTTTCCACGAAATAGTCAATTCTCTTGCGCAGCAGTTGCAAGGGTTTTCACGAAATGATGTTTTTTGCACGAAATTCCGCATCATTTTCGTATCAATATGAAACCAGTTTCGCACGAAATTGCGCATTCATTCGAAATTAATAATTTTTTTCATGCGAAATTTTGGATGAATACAAAATTTAAGTCAGAACTTTTTCATGATATTGCACAGATCATTTTCGCATATAATTTTTAGCTAACCGTGAATGATTAGTTGTCAGAATGTGCCCCGCCTTAAAAGAGGTTGTCCCAAAGTACTAAAGCTATGTTTAAGGTTCATTATTTAGATTTTACAGAGATTTCAAAACTTTACCTAAATTATACCAAGGAGCTTTTTTATAGATGTTTGACTTGTGTGCTTTTTGTATGATCCTTTTATCCTATAAATGTCAAAAAGACTTAACCATTGATCTCACGGATTTATTTTATTCCTTGTTAATATCCCGGATACGAAGGTAAGTCGTTTTTGATTTTTGACGATCGTTAACGACCGCTAACGACCATAAACATCCATACCGTGCAGAGATAAATTAAATTGAGAGATGAAGCTTTCATCCTCAAATATAAAGGTGCCCACATTGGGTATCAAGATCAAGAATTAAAGAACATCAGGTCTAATTATCTTGTAGGACCCCAGCACATTTATTTTTTCACTAGAGGGAGAGTTTTTATTTGGTGTACCCCTGGTTTTGCCATGTATAGTCTGTATGTATGCTGTAGGTAGAATTTTCTATTGCTGCCTAAAAAGCAGTCTATAGCACTTCAAATGAGCTATGAGTTTCAATCTCACACCGGACTAACCAGATTTAGAGGAGTTCGGTTTCTTCTATTTAAAATCCTACGCGTTTTGGTCTATAATTAAACAATCTTTAAACGTACGGATTTGTTTATTTTATATTTTTCATTCAAAATGTATATGCTGGCAAAAAAGTATTTAAGAAAAAAAGCAAAAAAATTATGTTTAATAGGAGAAATTGTAATCGAAACTCACAACTTTCTGGAATATTGACAGAACCATTAAATCTACGTGCCCCCCCCCCCCCGTCCTCAATAAATCTAAAATTATTTTCAAAATATCCGACTGGTGATAACAAACAAAGTTTTTTTCTATTGCATTATTTATTTCAAAAAGTTTACAGCAATAAAAATCTAAGAAAATTAGCAAAATGGGGCTTGACTGTGAAGCACCCTGTAAACATATTTAATTTTATATATACGAAGATAATTTATATTTATATTAACCCCCCCGCCCTGCAATCTTATAAAAAATGTTGCTTAAAAAGATCTATTTACCCCCCTAACCCTACTAAAATAACAGTTTCTTTTACCTTTAACCCTGTAAAGACTTGGGGTCTGAAACTATTTATTGCTAAAAAGTTCTATTTAATACACCATTTCTTTTAATAAACACTATAAAATAAAATATTATTGTTTGAACTTTATACATTAACATTATACTTATCTTATCATATTATTCTAATGAAGAGAGAATTATTTTTTATTTCCTGCTATTATTCTTTAACAATGTGCATATTTCAAATATGCCGAGTACAGAAAAAAAACAAGAAAAAAGAAGAAAAACGAAAATTAAACAGGAAAAATGGTTTGGAACTCCAATGATAAGCTCTACAGGGGGAGACGTCCATTCCCCCCTCCATTTTACCTCCATTTAAAAAAATATATCTATGTATGTGTTGAAGATTAGTCATCACTGTATTAACCTTCAATCAGGTTTTCAAGTCAGGTATTCTTGAATTAGGCAACTGAAAACTAATACAAATGGAGCAGAGTGTCCCAATGAATATTGGTTTCGCCAAATTTTTATTTTATTTCTATTTATAAGATTAGATAAATTAATGGATTACTAGCCTTAGAGGGCGCTTCGCGCCCATCTTCTAAATTATTTGTGAACATGTTCTCTTTGTGTACATCGTAAAACAAAACAAAAATAATTCGCGGATTTTCACAAAAAATTTCGCGGATTTTCAAAGGCTGAACCCTGATTGGATCAGGCGCTATGAATGGACTTGGTATACTATTCCTTCTATTCATTTTTTCCTGTTCTACGGTTTTTACTTGTACACTTTTTAATTTTCAATAATATCCAAGTACGGAAAAAAATTACTATTCGAATAAAATACAATTTTTAAATCTTGACTGCCAATTTTATTTGATATTAAACAGTTGATAGATTAGATGAAAAAAACCATGAATTAATGAATTTTAATAATATTTTTGGAGGATTGATCTGCATTCTATTCTCTCCAGCTGATCATTTGCTGATCTTAATGCACTTCATCTCCCATGGGTTGACACCTTTTGTACCCTTAAGGGGCTTGGCACCCTTGAAAATTCCGCATGTTCGACAAGCTAGTTCACATTTGAATCCAGGACCGCACTTGTTTATAACCTCGCCTTTCGATCCCTTTACAACCCGACCTTGTTCATCAACCCTGTAGCAAGCTCCTGGTTTCAGACCTTTTATCATTTTAGCACGGGTTTTAGCTTGGTTCTTCGCCAGTTCTTTTAGAGCTTTGGCTTCTCTGATCTCTTCGCTGAAAAATAAATGATTAAAATGTGTGTGGAATTAGTTTTAAAAGGGGGGAGGCACGATTCACAAGGACGCCTTTGAAACCTTAATCTGATAAGCAATGTGGGAGTCGTTCTTAAAACTTCAAAATGTTTAAGTCTGTTAATTTCTCCATTTTTTTCTGAAGCAAAAAATGTGTAAGCTGAGGCTCTCCAATGAAAATATGGGTGTCTCCAACGAGAATCTGGGGGTCTCCAATAAGACAAGCCCTCCAATGAAAGGGGGTCTCCAATAGTTTTCCAATAATGATGATTTCTTCCTGGTCCGACTCCGGTTTTTGGACTTTCGAAAGGTTCGAAAAAAGGGTTGAGGATTAGGTTTTCCACAGAAAGTGAAATCTCGCAATTTCTCGGGAAGAAAAGTTTGACGCAAACTACGACTTCAAAGTTACTTACCGATCCTGTTCAGCCCAAAAATCCTCAGCATCAAAATAGTCAGTTCCTTTTTCTTCGTCAGAAGGACCAGTATTAATGCGCATTGAGTCTAAAGAATTTGGCCTACTCGGATTAAATTTTCTTGTTTTGTCATTTTCATTGGAACGTTTTTTATCAGAAGGGCACTTAATCTTGTAAAATATCTCCTCGGGTTGTTTTTCCAGCCAGTTGGCTAATTCTTCATCTGATATTTCTCTGGGTACATTTTCAAAGCTTAATTTTGTTTCCACAACTCTGGCCACGTAGTAACAAGGATCTATAAATAATGTTATCAATTATACTGTGTATGGAAGGTATAGTTTACATACCAGTGTTCTGAATGTTTCCACCAGCTTGTTCCCTGTCATCATCATCTATAATGTTGATTTCTTCCCAACTAGGCTTCATGTTTTCCCTAACACAACACTTTGATATAACTAATATATACCTAGAGTGTTGAGAATTATGAGATTGATCAGAGATAGTCATTATCAAGGTACCAATGCAAGGAAAGTTATTTTTTTTAGAGGTGTGCACATTTTTTTTACTGCAGTGTACTGTCTTTGGGCGCAAAAGTAAACACAATACGTATGTCACAGCATGACATGGATCCATTTTCACAAAAATAATCTATGAAATATTCTGGTCATAGGACACTGTTGTGTGAATTTTTAAAATTATCAAAATTAAATGCTTTTAACATCCTCGGATACTAAACGAACACTGATGCTTCTATTCTTGTTCACAAAGTCAGCCCAGAGAGAACTAGTTTCAAATTTCAATGTGTACGCAGAGAATACACGACCACAATTAACTTTCCTTGCATTAGTACTTCGGTCATTATTATCACTAATGAAGAGATCATTTATCTTTAAGGAACTTGTGTTCACCAAAATTTCGACCTGAGCTTAATTATACATCAGGTAATCTGTTTTCCTTTGCTAAGCAAACTTTTCGGTTATAATTTATTAAGTTGAGGTTTTCCATCCGTAGAAATGAAAGAAGTTATTGTTAAATCCGCCAAAAACTGTTAGCGCCGGCTTAAATCTTGAAACATTGAATACAATTTTAAGTGTAACCAACAATATTTAAGCTGCGACTCAAATTTAAGCCGCAGCTCAAATTCTTTAAATTTGGCCTCTGAAAGGTTAAGTTCTGTTATCCTGTGTTTTAGTTTTAGTTAAATTTATCTCAGTGGTACTAATTGACCAACCCTAGCAGAAATACTACGATTTAGAGTTACCATCAAAGAATGAGACTGTTTAGACGACCTAAATCTCTTTGAATTTGACAATTCTGGGATTTAATTAAATCTTCTGTCTCAAATGTAATCCTGTAATGGTAACCCTGCACATTCTTGTCTATTTACATTGTATATAATATGGGAATTGATTAGGCTGTCATAAATAATACATGTACCTAGATGATCTAGATAATTGATTCATCATCACCGTAGAGGCACAGCTAGCAAGCAACTGAATTATTTAACTTATATTATACAGAGTGTCCCAATAAACATGGGAATTCAGTGACGAATTCGATATCGTCATTGTTATAAATTAGCATTGTAATACCTAATTTCAAGAGCCATAATATTATTATGTCTGTTAAAGTTTATTTTATGAAAACGGTAAATGGTTGTAAGATGTGTCTGTAATGTCTCCGCAAGATGAACAGTGAAGACTTACTCTGTTTGTGTACTATAGTTTCCTTGTTTTACTAAGTACAACCGTCTGCAGTTAAACATAAACAAACAAATTGTGAACATAGCAGACGAAAATCTTACTGATTACAGCTTTCTTAGTAGATATCTTTATACTAAATCAAAAAATTATTTAAAAAGACGATATCGAATTCGTCACTGAATTCCCATGATTATTGGGAAACCATTGCATTAGATATTAGATATTTCTGAGGTTAAAGAGACAAGACGCCTAATTTTGAAGGGACACTCACGCAAAGAGTGGGATTCCCAATTTGAATTGACACCCTTTAAGCTTTTCGCTGATTCTCAACGGCATAGAATATTGTGAAGAGTACACTTGTTGCACATATATCTAACTTCTACTTTATTCCGTGTAGTGTCGTCTTTACCAACCTTTCCCCCTTATTTCAAAGAAGTTCAAACCAAAGAATACTCCGGCAATACCTCCGTATCTGATAAAATGGAACATGGAGCAGTGAAACGTTTTAACTAGAATAACTTAGAATACGTGAATAACTCTGCAATCCATAGCAACTTTATACCTATCAATTATTTTTGTAAAACTGTATTTTATTAATGAAATATATTCATATATTTGCAACTAGTGTCTGTGATTGAAAGCAGTCCCTGATCTTTATTTATACACAATTCAACCGAAATTTGTTTTAACAACACTACTGTTGAGTGTGAACTTAAGGCAGGTAGAGTTCCATAAATTCCTTAAATGTATGTCTAGCATAGTTTTTAAAACTTCTAATAAAATATTTATATTCTCCGACTTTATTAAAAATTAATATCTAAATTTCTGTTGAAGAAGGATAAAAGAATTATCTCTGGTTAGTTTTTTTAAATACTGAAACCTACCAATACAAGTAGAAACATAATGTGATCAGATTAAAGATTTGACTTCCACTGATTTACAGTTATCCCTGCTTAAGTAGTATTCATTGCACGTGATGGGTAATAAAAAGTTAATTTGAAGTTATTACTTCAGTTGTAAATTATTTATACTTAACCTTTGATCCAGCAGTTACAGTTTAAAGTTCATTTATTAATAAATTAATTATTATTCAACAAAAACTTTATGTGTGTTCTAAACAATAGCTAACTTCAAACATCAATTAAATTGGAGAGAAGATAATCATAAAATTAAGAACCATCAAAGAATTTTTAGGGTGGTCTTCAAAAAATATTTAAGTGTTAGTTTAAAACAAAATATTAATTTCTTTTTTAAACTAATAATGCATGGACCCATCAAGAAAAAGAAACATTCCATGATACATTCTGAGGAAATGTGTGCATTTGCAAGCCTGTCAAAGTCTTTTCTTGCTTGAATGCCCAGCTACCAGCTAAATTGATAGAATTTGTAGGACCACTAATTTTATCCTAGGAACATATGATTTAGTTTATTGAAAATTTAAACAAAAATTCTTATTCATTTTTTTAAAGATAACTTGACTAAGGCTTAAATACTATTTCTTTATGGATTTGATTTTAGTCTAAAGTCAGTGTTGATAAAGTAGCCAAATTTTAAGCTTACTTGCAAGCATTTTTTACAAGAAGTTTTGAGGCCTTTATAAAATCTTAACATGGTCTCTCCTTTGATAAACTATAAACAATTATTAGCTTTACAACCACAATTTGTAATGCAGCTTTACCCTTAGGGCAATTTGAATGATTTGATAAATGGTAATTTCAAAAAATTTAAATGTACTTTTATACGTTACAGCCTTGGAATTTTTTTTTTCAAAGCTCACTGTATCTATTCAGAGGCCGAAAAAGAATTTGAGCAACGGCTCAAATATGGCTGATTCCGCATAATATTGTATTAAAACCTATTTTTGTTTTGAAATTTGTATTTAAAATTTATTTTTACCATTAATTTAACATTCATTTACACATTTCTCTTGTCTCATTCTTTGGTTGTGTGTTTGGACTTGAAATTTTCACTTTAAAAATCTCTTTATATTTTATTTTTTTAGGGGTCATGATAAAAAGTCGACATTTATTACATTTAAAAATGTATCAACTTAACCAAAAAACGAAACACAAATTTTAGAAAGACTTTCAGGGTAACAGTTAACTTAACCCTATAAAGGCTAGGGGGTCTGAATCTATGCATTGCCTAAAAAAAAGGCCGTAGAGAATAGGTATAGGGTTAAAATGCATATACTGGTAACTAAGATAAAATAATAGACCAATAACTTTAAGTTTGGGCGCTAAGGAAGGTTGAAAAAAAGGCCCAAAAAAAAAACAGATCTCAAATTTTGACACATGTTCCTACATCCATTTTTAAGGGCTTTTCAAAAATATAATTTTTAAATCTGTAGCTTTAGTCAATAAAGTTGTGGGCCATTTCATATTTTATTACACAGACCTACCTTTTTACCGCCCTGTACCCTGCCCTATGTATTAGAAAAAAAATTTGACAAAAAAAATCCTTTAAATTACTATTCATTAAACGTCGCAACATTTCACGGTGATAGTGACAAGAATTAAAGGGAAAGGACAAAAAAAAACGATAGGGCCGGCCCAACCTGTTGAGGGGTAAAAGCTAAAATAGTAAATGGGAGACCGGAGAAGCCTAGTTTTTATTAAACTTCTTTAAATAAATTTGTAAAAAATTCTCTACAGATTGACCCCGAGAAATAAAACATATTCAAATGACTTTTTTAAATGACAAGTTTATGATGTACATGGGGTTGTACAATTTTCAGCTGTACAGTCTGCACTAGCGATCTATTTCCTTGTATATCTATGACAGTTCCTCATGAAAAAATGAAAAATCTAAAACCAAATAAAACCCAAACCTACTTATCTCGTCTTTCACTTGCATCCAAGCATTTAGATTTTACTCTAAATATTAGCAATTAGAAACTATGCAAAATTTCCACCACAATTCCATCTTTATATCATTTATCTTAAATATATCCAATTGTGTCAGCATATAATTTAAAGAGATAAAAAGAATGAATAATGGAAACTGTAGCAGAATATATAGAAGGAAGGAGGGGGTGCTTATACATGCTTATACACTGGGAGAGGGGGTCCAGAGTCCACACCACCCCCTCCCCTAGTGAATTGTTAAAGTGCACTTTTAAAGTTTAAAGGTAGTGACCGGCTATGTAAGGTAGTTGAACTGAGTATGCATTAGTTTTTTTTAAATTATTAAATAAGGACAACGAAAAATAAAGTAAAAATTACACAGTAATCTAATTAGATGGCTAGGAACATATTTCACAAAAGAAATTTGTCAAAAAATCAATGTTAAAAAATCGATTATTTCGTTTTCATTATAATATTGAATTTCTAATTTTCTTTGAATTTATTCGCAGATTTCTTCAAATTCTTCAAATGTCGTCTTTTCAATAATAACTATAGAAAATCTGCGAACATCTTTGTGAATAACGAGAAACGAGAATAATGAGATAATAGAAACTAATAATTGAACAAGATTACTTATTTTCGATGATAAGATTAATTTTTATTTTCTCAAAATGTTCCTAAACATGACGTCTGTAGTTTATTGTAGACCCCCCCCCCTAACCCCTCTAAAATACTTTTTCTTCTAAGTTCCAGCAAAATCTGCAAAAATAAAGATATAGATGTTTAAAATATTTTTATTTATTGCAGTTTAAATAAGAAAATACTTTGATTCTAAACCAGGTTTTATAAATATCAAACTGCACCTAGTCTACAATAATTACATTTCTATCAACCCCTTTTTGCTAAAGGTTAAGAGGATATAGTTGCTTTTTTATGTCAATTGTAAAATGTTTATCTGTACCAGTGCGGACTGCTAAAAATCGGCATTTTTAAACCATTTAATTTTCAAATTGGTGAATTAATTGATCTTCTCATCACTATGGTTAGATTCAAGATAGCAATGGTTGGAGCTCCAGCTATATCCAAGTTCCTGGTTGAGCTCCAGGTTTATAAATCTACCGGAGATGTGAAGGGTGCCAGGAAGATGTATGAAGGATACAGCGAGGTATCTAGAGAAGGGAAGAAACCTTGGTTGCTCTGGGGGGATATTGTTATTGCAAGGAAGAAACCCAGGCCTATTCTTGTTCTGGGTAACACAGTGCTTGAGAATAAAACTATGAATCTGGTTCAGTATGATCCAGTTGGTATGCTGTAAAGCTGGAGGGAAAGGTTTCCAGAAACTGATGAGTTGGATAATGTTCTGGCCAGTTTTGGAGCACGCGAGGAGAAATATTGGTCCTGTTAATATTCCTATCAGCTGTCATGGAACTATCCACTCACCACATATTCAGATCAGCTCACTTTTTAGTCCTACCAACCCACTCCATATTTTATTTAACATAAAATGTCCAAGAAGCAAGTAATCAGCTGTGAAATCTGCCATTTCTTTATATTTTTTTCTGGGATTTATGCTGGGGATTTTTTTGTATAAGAAGAAAATAAAATTGTACACAAATTAATAATCTAAAATTAACGATAAGAAATGTTTAGATTACTCAGAAATTTCGATTCTTCGTTTAGTCTAATTAAGTTAATCCGATTTTTTTATTTAATCTAAACAAGTTAATCCGATTATTTGTTTAATCTAAACAGATTAATCTGATTCTTTGTTTAATTTAAACAAGTTAATCCAATTATTCATTTTATCTAAACAAGTTAATCCGATTCTTCAT
Organism: Eurytemora carolleeae; assembly: GCF_000591075.1. Lineage (NCBI taxonomy): Eukaryota > Metazoa > Arthropoda > Copepoda > Calanoida > Temoridae > Eurytemora > Eurytemora carolleeae. The sequence continues at coordinate 33,182 of NW_019397118.1, forward strand.
TTAACCTAAAAAGTCAATCCGATTTTCACTTAATATAAATAAGTTCTTTGTTTGATCTAAACAAGTTAATCCAATTCTTCATTTAATCTAAACAAGCTAATCCGATTCTTCGTCTGAACTGTCGTCTTCCTCTAACCACTCCAGGAAAGGTTGAATTTTCTTCTTTAGGTTGGTATTCTGAGTTCAAATAGGAATCAATCAATCATTAGATTCTACAGGGTGTCCCAAAAACGACAATTTTAAGACTAAAATAATCAAGCTCTTCACACATAGATATAGCTGGCCAAACTGCTGAACCAAATTGGCTAAAATTCTTTAGGAAACCCATGAGTACCCTGGGGGTAACATAGGCTTAAATTTTTTTTTCACAAATCAATTTCTTTTTAAAATATATTTTCTTTAATAACATTTTTTTTCAAAAATAATTTTTTTTTCAAAATTAGATCTTTTTAAATTCCGCGAGCAACGCCGGGCACTTGAGCTAGTATTGAATATGGATAAACAAAACGAAATTTTAAACTGCTTCAAAAAATAATTTCTAGAGAATAAAGATCTGTTCACTGATTTGAAAAAGGGTACTTTTAGATCAAATGTATAATTGAATATACCCTGCTTGGTCAAATTGAAATATTAAATGGGCGCACTGTAGTTGAATTAGAATTGAAAAAAACTAAACTAAAATGAACATTGAAAAATAGCTGCTTTTTTCATTTCACAATTGAAGAGTTGAGTTTACTGGCAACAGTACTTTTAATACATTAAAAAATTCTTAATTATATTGCAATATTTTTCTTTAATGTTGTATCCTTCAAAAAGGACTTAAACCATTTTCTTGGGCATTTTCAAACTTTTAAAAAATCAAATACTATTGAGCACAAATTTTTGTAATTTTGAGCATACATTTCTTGGGGAGGTCCCACACAAAATTTGGGCTTAATCGGTTCAGCCGTTTTGACTTTTATTGAATACAAACAGACAGACAGACAGGCAAGCAAAGTATATATGTAGATGACTTAGCTAGTCAGTTTGTTTGATTGTTTGCGTGTTTCTTATTTTTTTTATCCAAATACGTTAAAATGGCAGAACCGGTCTGGCCCATTTTTTATGGTGGCACCCTACATGACGCCAGGAAAAAAATTGCCTTAAAGTTCTGATTTTTCAAAATCCACGAAAAAAAGAACAATAAATCGGCGAAAATCTTTTTGTTATTTTTGCTAATTTGAAATGAGAAAATACCGAAGAAAAACAACATTTAAAAGTTAAAATCGAAGTTAAAAACTGCAAGTACTTGCTTTAATGCAAATAAGGATTGAACGGGTTCTGGGTTTGAAATATGATAATAAAAATAACATATATCATCGAACGGGGGGAAGGGGGGTGGCTTGAATTGTTAAATATGGAACATAATGGGGTGGATCCTTTTTAAAGATGGAAACATGTAAATTCTACAGGGCAGTGCACTTTCCCTAAACCCCTGATAAAAACGTATTGATTGATTGATTGTTCTAATCCCTGAAGATTGTTAGACCAGGCTAGAATACTATCTTCACCAAGTATATCCAACTCATACAGCAGATGGAGAACCTCAAATTAAAAACATTAAAAATAATAATAATGATCTTAGAAGAAAGAAGAAGACTGTTATAATGGAAAATAAAGATTACTCTAACAAAAGAAAGTTAAAGAATTAAATTTTTTTTTTAATCAATAAAATGACCCCTGTCCCCTGGTTAACCGTTTGTTAACCTTCCTTCCTGGTCAATATGCATCATTCATTCATTAAGAACAATTTATGCAGGGGGATTCAATATACATTATTAATTCTTTAGGGATTTTTCCCCTTTAAGTGGAGGCCTTTGAAATTACGTGTACAGACCCTATAATGAAAGCAATACCTTTGCAATAATCTCAATTAGATTTGGAAATCGAACCAAAATATCCTCCACACCGGTCAGATAGTAATCCTGCCCTGACTATAGTAGGACACCATTTTTCATAAAAGAAAATTATCTTTTTTATTTTTCCTTCTCACCCTCCTCTATTTAGTATTCACCTTAACCCCCCCCCCTCCCAATTTACAAAAAAAATCAAATAACAGAAAACATAAACGCTTCTTATAATTTTGATTAGGCAGTTTATCTTCTAAACATGATGTTAATAATGATATTTTTGTGCTTTGAAAACAAGTTAATTATATTATTGAAATTTTTTTTTTTTTCAATTTATTTTTATTTTCTGTAATATTGCAGAACTTATTGAAAATTAAAGATGAAATATAATCAATCACAAATTTTCATGTTGATTAAGTTGTAATAAAAACTGGTTCCCAGCTAAATTTCCAGACAAAATCAAAAAAAAATCAAAATGGCCGTTTCCTTTGATTTCGAATACTTGAGAAGTAGCTGCTTGAATTTATTGATGTTCACCTAATACAGAAATTTTGGTGTTATGGAAACACCTCAACAAATAAATATCTCAAAAAATGATAATAAAAAAATTCAATGTCGTCTTTTTTAAGTTAAAAAAATAAATAATTAATTTCATTGTATATTAATTTAGGTTAGGTTGCGCCGCATGCTTCAAAGGGGGGCCGAGCGCTGCGGCAATGGCTGTGAAAATCGTTGGGATATAATATTTTTTTATTTTAAGTTGAGATAGAACGACCTTAAATTAGTTAAATGAGTCACTTTTTTGAGGCGTTTTCGTGATGAGTCGTTTCCATAGCACCAAAATATTAGATCTCATTAAGATTGCGCAAGGCATATCATGATTGCGCAATGCATATCATGATTGCGCAATGCCTATCATGATTGCGCAATGCCTATCACGATTGCGCAATGCATATCATGATTGCGCAATGCATATCATGATTGCACAATGCATATCATGATTGCGCAATGCATATTATGATAAACAAAGCACACTTTATTTGTGCCATGCACATCATGATTGTACACTGCGCATGATGAATGCACAATGGGCATTATTATTATTATTATTAAAGGACAACCCATCATTCAATGAAATAGGGGTCGGTGCTCTTAGCCGCCGAAACGTATCCATGGACAGTCATAAGATTTCTTAAATGTATGAAAGCGTTCAATTTTATTTAAGACTTTATTGACAACGTAAAACTCTTTAATGGTTACAATCTTAGGCTTAAAATGAAATATTTAAAGGCGAAATCAAAGAAAATTCTTGGTGTATTCTCTACTTCTTCTAAAATTAAAATAAAATAATAATAAAATAATAATAATAACCTTGACAGCTTGTAGTAGTTTGGCAGGTGGTAGGTCAATATCTAGCTCAAGGGTCAGCACACACTCCAGTACACATTGGTTTACCTCGCACAAAGTCGTATTCCTACAGACAAAAATAATAACAGGGGGCCTAAAAACAACGTGCTATTCAACTCTTTTTTTGGACATTTGTTTTAGTAAATCAAAAACAAACCAAACTTTTAAGGACACCTTCCACATTTCAATCTTGACTTAGTCAAGAGGGAAACAAGGCCTTATAGCTTTAGATTGCATGGCACAATTATGTCAAAACTCAATCAATCATGTATGTAGCAGTTCTTTTTTGATTACGGTTTATGGTACTATCATTAGAAGTTTAATACACTAATTACAATATTTAGGATTAAAAATTACGATGGATAATTTTTCAAAAAATGTACCCGTCCCAACCTCGATCTATTAAAAATAAAATAAAAAATGTAAAAGGTTTAAAAATATACAAACCAAGCATGCTTTGAGCTGTTAATCTCCAGAACCAAGTTATCAGTGATAACTCCTTCCTTGCTTCCTCGCAGCAAACTCTCTCTTACCTCCCTCCTGTATCAATCAACCAATCAATTAAGTTGTAAGTAAACCTACTTCCTTGCACCCAATATTAATCCATCAATTTATCAATCTATAACCTTCATTAAATCAATCAATTATTTAAATCAAGCAATTAAACATCAATTCATATCAATAAATCACCACTAAATGAATCAATTCTTTAAATCAAGCAATTAAACTCACTTTATATCAATAAATCACTAGTCAATCAACCAATTCTTTAAATCAAGCAATAAACATCACTTTATATCAATAAATCACTAGTCAATCAATCAATTCTTTAAATCAAGCAATAAACATCCCTTTATTTCAATAAATCACTAGTAAACCAATCATTTCTTTAAATAAAGGAATAAAACTCACTTTATATCAATTATGCAATGATTTGACTAAATAATGAGGAATCAAAAAGCACATAAGGACACAATGAGCAAGCACATTAAGAAAACAAATGAGAAAACATATTGCGGACACACTTTGAGGACACGAATTGAGGACATGCAATGAGAAAACACACAAGGAAACACATGGAGGGCGCACATTAAAGATGCACAAGCGTATGACCAGAAGTGACACAAAGTTTCCTACAATCCTAAAAATAGGAAAGATGAAAGTGAAACTAACCTGAAGTTTTTGACATCATGATGTTCAGCAATACCATCCTGCTCCTCCTCAAGTTCTTCATCATCATCGTCATCCCAATCCCCGTCACCATCCTCATCATCCTCATCATTATCACTCTCACTGCTAGACTCATAAATACGGCCCCACTTATCCTCAACGCAGTTCTAGAACATCATTAATCAGATCAGATCAAATCGAATAAATAAAAATCAAGAGTTTCCTGGATGTCCTACTTCCATTTTACAAAAATGAAATTACTTTACTAAAACATGGTCGGGATTATCAGTATTAGAAGAACTAAAAAGAGGGAGATACCCTTTGTTTTCATTATGTATTAAAATATTTAAAGATTGATGGTTCAATAGATATTCGATACAGCATTTAAGATTTGGAATTTATTAAATGTTGTCTTCTATCTAACAAAATCTCTCCATGAAGAACTTGGTAAATATACATGCAGAGTGAATCTTTTAAATTGCATATGCAAAAAAACTATTTGTTAACAGTTCTACTACTCCTGCGTGAATACAAAAAATTCAGAACGCTCATCACAAACCTCCTCTTCATCATTATCCTCTTCCTCCTCCTCCTCTTCATCTGTGTAAACATGTGCTTTAGGACCATATTCTCCCTTCTCCTCATCTCCTTCTGTCTCATCATCAGAGAAACCATCTGATCTCTTCTCAGCGGATAGCCTAGAGATAAAGCAATCAATGAATGAATAATCAATCTATAGACCAATCGATCAATTAATGAATGAATCAATCCATACTAAATCCGAAAATTTAGCATCAGAATACCCATCCGAGCTCTTCTCCGCAGATAAACTAGAGACAAATCAATCAATCAACTAATATTTAATCAAACGATGTAGCATCAGAGAACCCATCTGATCTCTTCTCTGCGAATAGCCTAGAAAAAAAATCAATGAATCAATCGACCAATCGGTCAATCACTCCAATCTCTTCTCTGTGGTCAGACGGAAAGCCTAGAGAAAATATAATCAATCAATTATTCAACTAATCAATCAATACTGATTGAATCAAAATGGTTTGTATTCAAAACAGACAAATCAGCATCATATCTCTCCAATCTACAATATTTTTTTTTTAAATCAATCAATCAATCAAACAGGAAGTTACTCGGCAAATGATAAAACTGATCTAACCTGACCCCTGAAGGTATACTGGCTCCTAGGTCTAGTTCTACTCCGTGTCCCAAGATGACCTTCTCAGCTATTGAGCAGTTGGCAGGTATTATAACATTTTCTCCAACTAGAGACAGGCTCGATTTATTTAGATTGGATTAGAGGGAGTTTTTTTTTTAATTTTACAGGGGGTATCAATGCTCTAGGAAAAGATAAGCACAATCTGAATCTTTATCAGAAAAAGAAAGAAAAAACGCATTTTTTAAAACGGTTTGAGAACTACCAAATCTAGGCATCAACAATCTCAAACTAAAGGTAAATACACCAGGAATCCAAATGTCATTGTTTACAAAATAAAGTGTACTGCATCCTTTTTTGGGAGCAATGTAAACAAACCCAATGCAACTCACTTCTATAATACAAACCGAACTGGCAGTGCACTAATATTGTAAGCAAACATGGGGGGGGGGGGTATTTTCTTTGCCTAAGAGTTAAAACAAAAATTCCATATATTTGTATTCAATTAATTTTTAATAGTTAGCAATTCCTTAAAATATGAAGAAAAAACATTAATCAAGTTCTTTGAATCGTTTCCTAAACAGTTTACAAGAACGCAGTTCTCTCCAACCTTGCAGTTCTTCATCAGAACAGAATCTAGAATAGAAGTTTTTTTTTTACAGTGAATTCTGGAAATAATTAGAAGGGAAACCTTTTACAGTATTTACATCATCTAAATTCTGGAAATAAAAGGAAACCTTTTTCAGTGCATTCTTGAAATAACTAGAAGGAAAACCTTTTACAGTACATTCTGGAAATAATTAAAGTGAAACCTTCTATCAGTGCATTCTGGAAACAACTAGAAGGAAAACCTTTTTACGTTATCTACATCTACATTCTGGAAATACTTTGAGTAAAAACTTATTTTTAGTGCATGCTGGAAATAATTAGAAGGAATACCTTTTTACAGTGCATTCTGAAAATCATTAGTAGGAAAACTTTTTACAGTGCATTCTGGGAATAATTAGAAGGAAAACTTTTTACAGTGCATTCTGGGAATTATTAATAAATATAATGATAAAGAAAATAGTAAAAGGGGAGCCTTGTAACAGTGCATTCTGTAAATTAATGGACAATTTTTGCACTGCAATCTGGGTTCAAAAGGAGAACTTATACACTGTTCTTAGGATTTAAAGGAGCATCTTTTTTACAGTACATTCTGGGTTCAAAAAAGGAAGCTTTCTACAATGTTCTTAGGATTCTGAATATCAAGAGGAACCTTGAACAGTGAATTCTGAATATCAAAGAAAGGATATAATTTGTTTAACAGCAGATTAAAGATATCAAGGGGCATATTGTTAGATTTAAAGGAACGTATCTTTTATCTTGTATTTTGAATTCTAAATTTGAAGAGGTATTTTAGTACATTGTACGATGACAAGTGCCTAACCAGAAACTTTTACTTAGTAGAACAGTTTAGCATGAATGAGGGCTCACCTGGCCCCTAATGAGCATGGGGCGACTAGTCACATCCATGTAAACAATGAATACCTGATATTGTTGAGTTTTTGGAGACCCTGACACCCTCTTCAAGATCTGAACCATGTATCTTTATACACTCCTCTAATACAACCCTAAAATAATACAATAATACAATAATACAGTAATACAAAAAATACGAAAATACGAAAATACAAAAGTACAAAAGTACAAAAGTACAAAAGTACAAAAGTACAAAAGTACACAAGTACAAAAGTACAGTACAAAACTACAAAAGTACAAAAGCACAAAAGCAAAAAATTACAAAAGTACAAAAGTACAAAAATACAAAAATACAAAATACAAAAATACAATAATACAATATATTCAAGATCTGAACCTTGTACCTCAATACACTCTTCTAATACAACTTTACAAAAATACAATAAAATATTAATACAGTAATACACTATTGTCAAGATCTGAACCTTGTATCTCAATACACTCTTCTAGTACAATAAAGCAATAAATAAATTGCTTTTGAGCAGTACAGTGCAATGTAAACGATTGTACTTTCCCATATATATCCTGTATTCTGTGATTTACTTATCCCTGCTTGTATTCTTTCTGCTTTAATGTCCATTTATTAGATCATGTTCTTGTTTTTATTTTATATATGATGTTTTATTTAATCCTTTTCTATTTATGCATTTAAATTTTGTATTTACCAGGGCTAATTTATGATGGTTGCAAACCTTTTAGTCCTCGTCACAATTGTAACAAATATTTCTTATATAAATTTGAAATGCAAAATATGCTATTCTTATTATTATTATTATTATTATAAGCTGTACAAGTGTTACCTGTTCCCTATAAAAGTATCCTTCCCTAGCAGAGTGCCCCTGGATACAGTTGCCCCTGAGCTCTTGTAAACACTCTTTGTTTGTACACAAATCTGGTCTCCTTGGGTAGACCGGTTTCTTCTTTACACATCAAGGGTATAAAAAAATTACTTTTAAGCTTTAAATGATCATGACTAGGGTTTCCATAGGAAGCAAATTTTCGTACAATTTTGCTTTGTAAATTCCGCAAATTTGTGGGCGGAATTCTGCAGTTTTTTGCGAAAATAAATTCCGCATGGCATGAATTTAACATTTAAAATGATTATTTTTTTTCTAATTTATTATGACATTTTTTCGTGTAATTTGCACTTATTTCTTTCGCGGAATTTGCGTCAAAATCAGTCCGCGCTATTTGCATATTTGGTTTACTCGTGAAGATGCGAAAAAATGCAGAATTTGCGGCGGAGTAAAAACTTACGCGCAACGATTTTTCCATTTAGCTGGAAACCCTGCTGGAAATCCTGCTAGATGACTATTTTTTATATTCTTTCCTTTCTGGAACCAGTGGATAAGCCCAGCGATTTAGAATCTGAAATTCAAACAAAATTGTTAAAAAAATTTTTTAACTACACCATTAATATATTTATATATATACAAGCCTTAGAGGGCGCTTCGCGCCCATCTTCTAAATTAGTTGTGAACATGTTCTCTTTGTGTACATCGTAAAACAAAACAAAAATAATTCGCAGATTTTCACAAAAAAATTCGCGGATTTTCAAAATCTTTAAAAATTCAATGACGATCGAATTTTGATGGACACAAATATTTAAAATTTCAATCATTCATAAACCTTCCCTAGGGTCCCTAGATGTCCCACAAAAAATTTGGACCCGATCGGTTCAGCCGTTTTGACGTTTATTGGATACAAACAAACAAACAGACAAACAGACAGACAAACACCAAGACAGACAAGCCAAATTTATATATAGATATGTGTGTCTCGATAAATCAATACATTTTTTTTATTGTAGGAAAAACTGATGGAATAAATATTGAATTGTTTTATATATCTCTTTAAATATTGGGTGAGCTTAACCTTTTCAAAAAGTTTCCTATAAAGGTACGGGTTTTCAGCTCTGCAGGCAAATCCTGTAACAGTCGTGTGTTATTAAAGGGACTGTGTGCGATTATATTACACTAATAAGATTTTTATAGGGAGTGACTCAAATCTATATCCTAAAGATGTTTGAAATGGTGATAATATTATTAAAGGATGTGGCCTGTATTAAAGACATAAAGTTGATACTGAGATAGTGTAATAAAAGGAAGAGACCTAGGAGGGTTGAAACTAGAAATGAAAGGAGTGTTATAGTTCTAAGTTGTTAAACTATTATTAAAGGGAGTGACCTCAACATGATAATAAGATGGTAAAACTATAAATAAAGGGAGTGACCTCAATATGATAATAAGATGTTAAAACTATAAACAAAGGGAGTGACCTCCATACGATATTAAGCAAGTAAAAAACTATGAATAAAGGGAGTGACCTGATTATGATATTAAGCAAGTAAAAAACTATGAATAAAGGGAGTGACCTGATTATGATATTTGGCAAGTAAAAAGCTATGAATAAAGGGAGTGACCTGAATCTAGAACCTGAAGATAAATTGTAGAATCCACAAGTTCACTCTCAAGTATCTCACTAATCATTGTATCCATATCTAGAAGAGATATTGGTCATTTATTATTAAACGTGCCATGGGCCCATTTGTCCCATAATAGTACCTGTGTCCCTACCTAATGATTACATGTATTTACGTGGACATGAGGAAAATTATTTTTTGTTAAAAAATTCAGTAAATCTTAAAGAAATTATCTGGACTCGAATACGGGTCCGGATCCGGGTTTGGATTTGGATCCGGATTGGGATCTGGATCCGGATTTGGATCCGGATCTATTTTTTTCCAGTGCGGAAACAGGATCCGGATCCGCATCCGCATCCGCATCAAAATTAAATGGATCCTAAGCACTGTTTTAAACCGGTTAAAGCAGTATACCAGTATTAATTTAAAACAATAAAAAGCATTATTTTAAACCAATAAAAAGCATTATTTTAAACCGATTATAACAGTGTACAGTTTATTGTACTTATTTAACCCAGTTAAAAGCATTATTTTGAACCGGTAGAAAGCAATCATCTTAAGCGAGTCATTGCAGATCTCTAAATTGGTTGAAACAATTTTTGTAACTGACTAAACGTAAAAAATATGTTCACAGAAACTCTTTAAATTGATTTGTAAAAAGTCCTTTAAACACTTATTGGTTATCTTGTCTGTTTTCTCTAGGGTCAACCATGATTTAAACCTATTTTTGTCTTAAAAATTTGTGATTTATTCTCTTGGACCAATGAATTCGCTGGGTATGTGAAATGCCCACCACCGGTTAAAATTTGAATCACCGATTTAAATCATTCGTTAATCATTCCTTATCTTTGAATTAGTGGTTAAATTTGTACCATCAGTAGGTTGTTCAGGGACATCGCTCAAATTGATATTTAACTGTTTATAGGCTAAACTGCGGTATGAATGCCCACTGTGTAAACAAAGTTTAGGTCCTAACAAAACCTGTTACTCTACTCATCTTCAGCTTCATTCTTCATCATCAGCTAAAGCTTGCCGGCTCTGCTACCAGGGAATTCATCAATTTATTCATTCACTTATTCATTTAATCTTTCATCCTTTTGTTTATTCATTTATTCTAGAAGAGATATATTTGTAAAAATGGGTAAAGCAAGTAACAAAGCTAGAGCTAAAAGGCATAAATTAACTAACAAATTGGGTAAATCAGGTTCAAATGGAAGAATGCTTAAATGTTTATATTGGAATGCTAATGGTATGCATTGTCTGTGTAAGCAGCAAGAATTGATCGATCTTATGGAAATCGAACAATTAGATGTAGTCATGGTTGATGAGACACATTTTAAAAGAGACTCAAACATAGATCTATCCGCGTTTGATGCTTATTCGCCAATTTTTATTGAACGAGGGTATGGGGAAAAGAATGGGGGGGGGAAAATGATTTTGCTTTCAAATAAATTTCCCTCAATTAAATGGTCGCCATCAAAAGATGATAACGAATGGATTAATAATGAAAGGGTTTGGATTTTGTTTCAAAACAGCACAGAAAGAATAGCAATTTGTAGTGTATATATGGCCTGTGAGTCACCAACTAACAATGAATTTAAAACATGGAATGATATGATTTATGCAGAGCTAAGTAAAGAATTACGAATTTTAGAAAATGATGGGTACAATTGTGTTATAGTGGGTGATTTCAACGCACATGTAGGGGTCCCTCCCCAAGGAATTGATGGTAATAGAGCTGGTGTAAATTATAATGGAAGAAAACTTTTGAGTTTTATTGATGCCAATAATTTAGTTATGGTTAATAAGGACATAAATCTATGTACAGGAACTTTTACGCGCATAACACCACACTCGAGTTCAATTCTTGACTATCTACTGGTTTCGAAATGTATGATTAAAAGTGTATTAAGAATGGGAATAGACTCAGACGTTGAATTACTCTCAGGAAGTGACCATGTGGCAATTCGTTTTGATTTATGTATAACGGGCAACTTAAACACAAAAAAGGCAGAATACAACGGGATCTTTTTATCTGATAGACGTGACATGAAGATAGCGCAGAAGGAAATGGATCAATTGATGGATAAAATTGAATGGGACAATTTGAGTTTAAATGAATGGGGCGAGGTAATGCAAAATATCTTAATTAAGGCAAATGTTGATTCATACAATACTGGTCCTCGTAAAAAAACTAAACCCAGATCTACATTTAGATTGAAAAGACTTAAAGCAAGAAAGAAAGAATTGGAAAGGAAAGAAAAAAGACTATCTTTAACAAAAATTAAACGTGCATTAGCTAATGAAATATGGACAATTGAAGATCAGAATGAATTAAATGTTGCAGCACAAGAGAATCAAGCAATTCTTGAAGAAGTGAATAAACGAAGTCTGGAATTGAAATGCAAAAAGACCAATTTGTTAAGAATGCAATCAAATATTAAAAATGAACAATTTTGGAGATTAGCAAGAAAGACAACTAAGAAAAAAGGGGGTTTATCCATTATTAAAGGGCCGGACGGGAAAATTGAAACAGAACGGGATAAACTGGCGGATCTGGCAATAACTGAGCTGGCGAAAGTGTTTATAGGTCAAAAAAGTCCAATCTTTGAATCACATGGTCAATAAACAGGCCTATTTATTTAATGACTTACTAGTTATGCCACAAAATCACCGAGGGAAATGGTCAGAATTAAACACTTTTTAAGCCAGGAAAAAACCACGATATTTTAAAAAATGTTGAACAGCTAAAAGCTTAAATGGTACAGTTGTGATTCGGGCATGGTTCTCCTTAAAATTAAATGAAGGGTCATTGAAATTAAAAAGACAGTCCCTTTAATCACTCTACAAGTGCTGTAATATCTCAAATAGGCATCACAGATTAGCATTACCTCATCGTGCTGGAAAAGTTGGATCGGAAAATTTGATGATTTCCTGCTGGATCTCTGATAAAACAACAGCTGCTGGGTAGATCTAAAATACAGAAAATTTGATGATTTCCTGCTGGATCTCTGATAAAACAACAGCTGCTGGGTTGACCTATAAAATATAGAAAATTTTAAGACTTCCTGCTGGATCTCTGATAAAACAACAGCTGCTGGGTTGATCTATAAAATATAGAATATTTGATGATTTCCTGCTTGATCTCTGATATAACAACAGCTGCTGGGTTGATCTAAAATATAGAAAATTTGAAGATTTCCTGCTGGATCTCTGATAAAACAACAGCTGCTGGGTTGATCTGAAATATAGAAAATTTGATGATTTCCTGCTGGATCTCTGATAAAACAACAGCTGCTGGGTTGATCTATAAAATATAGAAAATTTGAAGATTTCCTGCTTGATCTCTGATAAAACACTAGCTGCTGGGTTGATCTATAAAATATAGAAAATTTAAAGATTTCCTGCTCGATCTCTGATAAAACACTAGCTGCTGGGTTGATCTATAAAATATAGAAAATTTGAAGATTTCCTGCTTGATCTCTGATAAAACAACAGCTGCTGGGTTGATCTAAAATAAAGACAATCTGATGATTTCCTGCTTGATCTCTGATAAAACAGCTGCTGAATTGATCTAAAATGAAGACAATCTGATGATTTCCTGCTGGATCTCTGATAAAACACCAGCTGCTGGGTTGATCTATAATAAAGAAAACTAAAGGGACTTAGTAACAATGAATTGAATTGAAAAATTAAAAATTAAATTCCGTCAATTTCAGTTTTTGTCTTCGTTGCATAATTTTGCAAATGACTCGTAAACGTGGAGACGGCGCAAATTTTGAATTTTTTGAGTAAAAGGATTATTCTGTCATAAAAAGGATAGCGCGTAATATTCTTTAAATAGAGACTAGAGAGTCAATTAAAATTTGGCCGATATTCGGAAAAAATAATGTCAAAATAGAAAATTTAGACATCAAAAGGCAAGTTTTTTTTTTAAATATTTAAAAATATTTTTATATTTTTTCCCCAAAATTTAATTTATTTTCCCTAAAATTCGCTTATTTTTCCCGATTCAGCGAAAAACCTTAAACGCTTTTTTTGCACTCCGCCTAAACATTGCTAACTTCTAGGGAACTCAAAAAAATATTTTCAAAATGAGGGGGAGGGTAATGATTTTTTAAGGAGAATTGGTTGAATCTAACCTGTCAGTTGCTAGAACCAGCTCCTTCCCCTGACCTCGCAGAGGATGCCCTTGATCACCCTGAACAAATATCAGGTTAAAGTCTAGTCTTACAGTGATTGGCTATTATATAAATACAATGAATACGATTTTTCTATTTAAGTTTTGATTGTTAACAAACTTTTTTTTTATTTTACAAGTGATCAAAGAGAAGCATTTTTAATTGACAGCTTCTCTTGACTTCTAAGCTGTTTGCATGTTCAGAAGATTACGAAAAAATCCTTGTTTTTCTGTCTTCTGATTCATAGAAAGTGATTCTGATTCATAGAAAGTGATTTTGATTCATGCAACAGAGAGAAGGAATAAAATTAATCGAACTCAACACGTTTCCTATTTTTAAACCTAAAACATTACATCAGGCCCGTAGCGAGGATAGATGGCACATCCCTCAGATAAATCGTTACGTGGCACAGCCCTCACATAAACCGTTACGTGGCACAGCCCTCACATAAATCGTTACGTGGCACAGCCCTCACATAAATCGTTACGTGGCACAGCCCTCACATAAATCGTTACGTGGCACAGCCCTCACATAAATCGTTACGTGGCACAGCCCTCACATAAATCGNACTTTCCCCACCAAAAATATCAATAAAAACGCCGTAGAATTTTTTTTATAATAATTCATACAGAGTTTTCCACACAGGATAAGACTGTGCGGAATCTATACTGTTTTGCTTCCTTAGTTTCACGAATCTCCGCAACTGTAAACATAGTTTTCTTTTGCAAATTACTTAATAAGCCATAAACTATTAAATAACTATATTCGAGGAAGAAGACGTAATTTAACCTTGGTATTATCATAGTTTATGAGATTCAGGTCGTCTTTACAGTCTCATCCTTTATGGGTAACCCTGTGTGAAATATTTTATCAAATTATTGAATACCTTGATATAAATGGAGGACATTATTGAATGCTTATCTTTTGCCAGATTCTCCTTGTGTGCGTTTAGGTATGGAGCCAGGTTCAGGTTGGATATCAGGTCTCCTAAAATAGGTTTAGGTTGGATATAAAATATCCTAAGAAAGGTTTAAAGGAGGAATATTAGACATATTGAAATAGGTTTGAAGAATGGAAATCAGATATCGTAAAATATATTTACAGGATGGATATCAGATATCCTGAAATAGGTTTAGGTTAACTATCAAATATCATAAAAAAGGCTCAGGTTGAAGGTTTAGGTCAGATATCAGATATTCCAATATAGGTTCAATTCAAGGAAAGTAGTTGTAAATAATCAATTCAAACTTTCGGCCAAAGAAATTGAGTTTTTGCCACAAACTCAGATTTTCTAATTTTTAGCATTTCCTAGACCTTTGATATTTCAAGCTATTAATTCTGGTAGATCAAATAGTCTTAGTTTAAAATATCAAAGGTTGCAAAGATATAGGGGTTAGAAAAATTTATGTTTGTTGCAAAAACTCAATTCCTTTATTGTGTCCTTTAAATAATTATACTATTCCATTTCATTTCATTCCATTTTTTCTTCAAATTTTAGACGAGAAGTCTTTTTCTATTTTAGACGAGAAGTTTTACATTCAAAACGTCATTATGTCAGATTCTATGTCAAATTCCAGATCTCAGAATTAATAGATGTTACTAGTCTAAATTTAAATTTACTATAAAATAGAGAGTAAAATGCGAGAAGCATTTTGTAAATGTGTGTTTTTTTATTTTACATTCTCCATACATAGATTTGTAACATTTTTGTTCCATGAAAAATTGAAAGAGAAAATACTATTTAGATTGATCCAAAATATGTACATTCTCTGTTCATCTATATAAACTTTGCTTGTTTAAATGTTTGTTTGTCCGTTTGTATCCAAAAAAACTTCAAAACAGCTGAACCGATCGGGCCCAAATTTTGTGCGAGACATCACATGACCCCAGGGAAGGTTTATGAATGATCGAATTTTCAAAAATTTGTCTATAACAAAGTTTCATTTTTGAAAATTAGAGGAATTGACGAAATTTTTTTTTTAATCTGAGAATTATTTCGTTTTGTTTTACATTGTATACAAAGAGAAAATGTTTACAAATGAAATATAAGATGGGCGCCTAAAAGCCTAGTTTCTGGGAAATAATACAGGACATTACGTTTGCGATGGGAGACGGTGAGGTGAGGGGGTTATTGATAAAGAGGAGGAGAGGGGGAGGCGAATACGGGGGACTGCGGGGGAGGGGTTAGAGGTGCCGCCAGGGCTGTGGAAGGGTGGATTACGTAATATACGGACAGCACTTTGATAAGTCTTGCGGTCAAGTCCCCCCTTGCCCCCTTCCCCCTCGTCACACCTGGATTACAATCTTAATCCTTCGAACCCAGCGGTCAACTGGGTATATAAACAGCTAGTCTAAGATCCACCAGTACTTAACCCTACTCTGAGCTACAATGAAGATCTACGTCCTACTCCTGGTTGTCTCCCTAATCGGAGCTGAAGGCGGAGAACATGAGAACTACTGCACAGATCTACTTGACTTCGGACCTAGAGAAGAAGTCCAGGAAGAACGGCTTCAATGCCACACTGTGCTCAGGACAGTGTGTGAAGAAGTAGAACAAAAAGACTGCTTAGAGGTAATTTTCTTTTTAAATTGTTCTTTTAGTTTGTCCCTTTTATATAAAGTAAGGTTCACGTTAGAGACAAATAAAATGTTTCTTTCCCAAGAGCTATTTAAAAAAAGTATTTAAAATATTCTTGGAGATAATTAAATAATCAAAATAAAATGTGTTTCTTTCATTGCGTCAGTTAAAACTTTTTTATTAGATTTCAATTAATAAATTAGTAAAAAAACATTTAAAGAAAAATCAGTTTGAACTTTCGTTACTTTAGAAATGTTGCTTAACTTATGAGTAATATAATTCTTAAGTTTAATTGAAGACGACTGCATCTTTTGTAAGTTTGAACTAAATTCTCAATATTATAACTTTATTAATACCTAACTTAATAATCAGCTAATTTCCAATTCTTTCCCATTTTAATTTCCTATTCATAATAATAATAAAAACCATAAAAAATATTAATAATATTAATTAAAGTAAATAATTAAACAATAATTTAGTTATGTAGTTTAACAGTTAAACAATCTAATAACTAAACAGTCAAGTAATCAAAATAATCCATAGAATAAGCAAAATAGTAATTAAATAATTCAGTAAATAATTAAAAAACTCAAACTTAATAACTCAATAACTCATTAACTAATAGTTTAATAACTTAATAACTTAATAACTTAATAACTTAATAACTTAATAATCAATTTTTCAATAATATAATAATATAATAATATAATAATTCAATAATTCAATAATTCAATAATTCAATAATTCAATAATTCAATAATTCAATAATTCAATAACTCAATAACTCAATAATTCAAGCATTAACTCATTAACTCATTCTCATTAATTCATTAACTCATTCTCATTAACTCATTCTCATTAACTCATTAACTCATTAACTCATTAACTCATAAAATCATTTGATCATTGAATAATCAAATAATTATAATATCAAAAAATCAAATTAATAAAACAAACAGTAAAATATTTATTGTTTAGGTTTGTGAGCAAACTTGTGAGGTAACCCTAGTCCCCTCATGTAAACTAACCCCTGGGTCACTAGAGGCCATTAGGTCCACCGTCAACCTTTCTGAGGTCATGCTCCACACCTGCAGTAAGGAGGAGGCCAGGGAGCTCCACACTATGACGGTCTACGAGTGCGAGAACGTAACGAAAACCCACTGCACCACCCTTTGGGACATCGACGAGAACGGGGAGAAGGTTTGGGCCGGAAATGATGGAGATTGCAAAGATGTTACGTGGGAGGAATGTCATCCGGTCCCTAAGGAAGTCCCAGTTCTAGTCCCCTACATGAACTGTACCGAATACCCGGTCAACTTTGTCGACGTTGTCAACGCGACAACCGAGCTACCAACCTCAGAGTTCGACTGCGAAGTACGACCGATTCAAGAATGTAAATCTAAAACGTCGACGAAATGTGGTTCCGTAACCTACCAGAAATGTTCCGAAGTTCCTGAATTAGTTTGCGATCCGATTACAATCATTGTTCCAAAGCAAGAACAGCTGCATAAAAAATGGTGCCAATTCGACCAGGCTGAGAATATAGATTTCAATCTTGAAGTCAAGAAAATCCTCGAAAAAGTGGAGGAATAATAATCCGCAAACATTAAGTCAGGAGAAGAATATATTTTCATATATAACAGATAAAATAATATTTAGCTAGAAATAAATTTTTAAAATTATAAATTTTTTCACTTAACAAATCGTTTAAAATTAGTATTATGCAGTGGCCAGAAACTCGAGTTGTTCAATTGATATTGTTAAACAAAATTCCTTTCTCCTTAATTTATTTTGCTGAAAAGTGTGACTTAATAACACCAAAAAGTCTTAGATATAAATTGCGCATACCCAATTCCAGGTTAAGATGAATAAATATTTACTAATTTCCTAAGATTTTTCCTGTTGACGGAGGGGGGGAGGTTTTGCCGGCATTTCCTAAGATATTACCTGATACAAGAATAAAATCATTTCGTAGAACTCCTTTCTCATACAAATCTCTCATTCCATCCCCGAAAGATCTAAAATTATCAATATCAGATTTATTATCATTAAAGAAAACTATATAAAACAAAAACTTCTTAATTTATTAAAAACATTATTTTAAAGACTTTAAAAATCAAAAAATAAGTATAATTGAAAACATTGAAAAGCATATTACTGTGCTATAATTTTTGATAATTTTAAGCATAGAGAGTAGATATGTTTAAGTGGAAAGACCTGCACTCCTCGTTTGTAATACAAGTAACAGAGAAAGGTGCAGCATGGTAGGATTCACTCCACTCTGATCCTTTCAACCAATCCTTTACCTAGAATATATACACAATAATGTGATAATCATAAAGCTCTGAAATAGGAAGATGACTTTCCGGCTCAATTTATGACTTTAAATAGTCCAATGAACATCAGGCACACCACGTGTGTAGTGTTAAACAGGCCTATTTATTTAATGACTTACTAGTTTGTAACAACATCAAATGCACTTCAGTATTGCTTTAATTATAAATATAGTCTTCCTATTGAACAGTTTTCTGGTTATCACTATAGTATTGTATAGTAAAGGAGTAGGATTCACTCCGTTCAGATTCTTTCAACTAATCCTTCACCTAGTATTCTATAGTAGTAAAGGAGTAGGATTCACTCCATTCAGATTCTTTCAACTAATCCTTCACCTAGTATACTATAGTAGTAAAGGAGTGGGATTCACTCCAATCCTTTCCACTGGTTACTTATCCTTCACCTAGTATAGAATAAAAATAAAGGATTTGGATAAGATTAACTCTGATCCTTTCTACCAACAGGAGTTTTCCAAAATAGTTTTTTTTTAAATCAAAACATTTACCCAAAAAAGACCAATTTTGACTGCAAGAGGATACATTTATGTATCTAATATTGTTACTCAAACTTTAAAGGATGATACTTCAATGACTAGAACTCTTCAATCAAATACATTTTTAAGAATTTAACCCTTCTTCCAAAATGTCATTAAGAACGAAAAAGTAATTTTTTTTCTGAAAAGTCTCGAAAACAAAACCAAGGGAAGTAATGAATGAAAAGTTACATTAAAGAGGTAAATTGGTGTAGTTGATTTAGACATGAGCAAAAGTGCAATTCTGATTATAAGAGCAGAAGCTGACAGTGATAGGTGGGCATTTTAATCTAAATATAACACAAAGAAATTAAACGAGAGGGACCAGTGACACTCATTTATTTAAGTTTTTTAATCCTTTTTGTTTATTAGGTATCTGTTATTGTAAAATTTCAAAACATTTACGTGAATTCAAAGATAGGAATTTCTTTTACTTTTCATTTAATCTCGATATCAATTTTTAGCTCAAGTCAAAAAAAAAAATATTGCTAAAAACCTATATTTGGTCTCCATTGACCGTAATTATTATTTAGATCTTAAAAATATTCATAACTATATAAAACCAAACTATGATGCGAGATCTTTAGTACCTTAAATACCGGTTTTTTTGGGACAGTTACCAATGTAAAGTGTACAATGTACAATGTGCAGTACTGTACACTGTACATATTTACCTTGATTGAGTTGCTTGTAAGATAAAGAACAACATCCTGTACACCACTCCGTGACAGGCTCTAAAAAAATAATCTTTTTATGTTCACTTCATGATTACACTTTTCTGCTTTATTTTGACAAAAATCTTTAAATTGTAGTTTATATTTAGAAGATAAAATACAAATTTTAAAATCATCGGATTTTGCCTACAGAGGTCAGCCTGCAAGAGAACTGCAAACAGAGGTCAGCCTGCAAGAGAACTGCAAACGCCAGAAATTAGCGGAATCCGCTAGATTTTACCTGCAGGGTGTATTCAATTAGCGGATTCCGCTAGATTTTACCTGCAGGGTGTATTCAATTAGTGGACGTCCAGCTAGCGGAAGCAGACATGATGGTTCACTGGAAGTTAGAGGCTGGAAGCTAAAAATGAACGAAAAAATACATAAATAAGTTAAAATTAAATTTAATCACCCAGTGGCCGAATTTAAAGAATTTGAGCGGCGGTTTAAATTTAAGCCGCGGTTTAAATATGGTTTGTTCCACTTAAAATTGTATCAAATGTTTCAAGATTTAAGCCGGCACTAAATTTAAACCGGGTTTTGGCGGATTTAAACCGCGGCTCAAATTCTTTAAATTCCATCTCAGATTATGTAAAAATATGATTATACTTGAAATTATTATTTTTGATTGCAAACCATATTCTTCGACTAACCTCGTGTTAAAATTATCAGCGAATACAACAGCCTGAACCAAATCTTCTTTTTTTATTTCTTCTTTTCTTCCCATTTTATCTAAAATGTATCAAATACCTTTATCTATGAATCAGGAAAAAGAAAGTAAGTTTATTAGGGAAGTCACTTTAAAAAGTCGACAAAAATAAACATTGTCAAATTTTTCTTAAATGGGATAATTTCAATTTGAAAAAAATTAAGAACATTTTTTAAACTTTTTGCTATTTTTATCCCTTTCACCTTTTCGATTGAATTTTTTATTCTAAATTTAGTGGTTTGTTTGTTGCCTTATTTAAATTGTTGTCATTTGTCATATATCAAATCAAATCAAATCAAATCAAATCAAATCAAATATATATATATTTGTCCCAAGCCAAAAAACATAGGAAATATCTTTTTTTAAAACATATTTATAAACTTGAGACGGGGAGGCATTGATAGCCAGGGGCTGTTTATATAATTTTCAATGTGAATTATTTTGAAAAATTATTTCGAATTTTAGACTAGAAAGAATCAACAGATCGTCAATTATTTTTAAACAGATATTCAATAACTTACATACAGGGTTTTTTGTAATAATTTCATTCATAATGTCCATTTCACAACGGTAACCCTTAAACCACTATCTGACCAATAATGTGGAAGAAATCGTTGTTTTACTAGGGTTTTACACAGGGTTTTAGGAACCAGGAAAGAGATGAACAATCCCTTTATCCAGGGAATAGGTAATAATCCCTTTATCCAGGGAATAGGTAATAATCCCTTTATCCAGGGAATAGGTAATAATCTCTTTATCCAGGGAATATGTAATAATCCCTTTATCCAGGGAATAGGTAATAATCCCTTTATCCAGGGAATAGGTAATAATCCCTTTATACAGGGAATAGGTAATAATCCCTTTATCCAGGGAATAGGTAATAATCTCTTTATCCAGGGAATATGTAATAATCCCTCTATCCAGGGAATAGGTAATAATCCCTTTATCCAGAGAATAGGTAATAATCCCTTTAATCAGGGAATAAGTTCCTTCAAATATCATGCAAATGTGCTTAGGACACTTGAAGCTTTATACTTTTGTTGGAATACAATAGTGAAAACCATGCTGCTCCATAATATAAATATATTTATGTATCCCTGGATATCCCCTTGAATGAAGGTCTATACTGCTCCATAATGTTAATATATGTATCCCTGGATATCCCCTTGAATGAAGGTCTGTACTGCTCCATAATATTTAGATATGTATCTCTGGATAGTGAATATACTTTGAATGCAGGTCTATACTGCTTCATAATATTTAGATATGTATCCCTGGATAGTGAATATACCTTGAATGCAGGTCTATACTGGTCCATAAAAGAGATATAAGTATTCCTAGATATCCCCTTGAATATAAACTCTAAAATATTCCGACCCTCCAAAACTAGTCTTGGAATCAGGGGACTTAATCTTCAATTCTAATTTTAAATAAATATGTTCTTCTGTATTAGTTGTCCATAGAAGATTTCTTCATCTCATCAGCTTGTGGACGGGTTACATCCCAGTTCTATTTTAAATTAATAATCTGGTAAATTATGGATCCAATGAACCAGGCAAGAAAAACCTCCTTTGAACTATCGGATAAAATACCTAAAATGATCATCCTGGGACAGTGTGGCTAATTACCAAGTAGTATGATTAAAAAATATTTTCTTTTATAAAACAAAATGTGCGTATTTTTTTGGCGTAACATAATATAATATTGGACGCTTTGTAGGAAAGGTTGCCGGAAGTAATAAAAAATCTTTAAAAATTAATTAATAAATTTTTGAAATCCATTTCGTTTATCTTCCTCTCTTCTTGCAAATCTATTAACTTTATTATATTATTTTTCTTTGGTAAACTTTTTCTGTATGTCCCATTCAGATTAAAAAATACCTGAACCGCTGCTTATGACTCAAGTGTGAAAAAACTTAGTTCATATTTTCTGAAAAATGCATTCTTCGCTGTAATCTGCTAACAGGAAACATTTTTTGGTACAATTTATGGATTCCAAGAGAAAAATCTTTGAAGAAAATCATTTCATTGAGATCGAAAGATTATCAAAAAATTAGTGAAATTGAAAAAAATATTTTCATATTTAGAAAAGTTTTGAATATTTATTACAATGAATATTTGAAACGTATGATTATTACACGATTACAACACGTGAACAAGTAACATTGATACAAAATATATGGATGAAAATGAAGATGGATGATGATGATTTAGGACAATTGGCAGAGTGTCAAAGATTTATGGGTAATAGGCTTTGGGAGTAGGTCAATGCTGAGATTAAGGGAGTAGGTTGGGATTAGGAAGTAGGTTGGGATTAGGAAGTAGGTTGGGATTAGGGAGTAGCTATGAGTATAGGGGATTAGGTTCAGAAATTGGTCGAGGTATGAAGAATGAATGGAGTTGATGAAGAAGGGATAAAATGGATGGAGTTAACGAAAAACGGATGAAGTTGATGAAGTTGATGAAGTTGGAGTAAAAGGAGTTGATGATAAAAAACAAATGGAGTGGATAAAGAACGGAGAATCGGTGAAAATGATTGATTGATTGATGATTGCTCAGTTGAGATTGGCAGCTTCACAGGCATCAATCCAATCGTTGTAAACATCTAACGGTTCAGACAAGAAATTTATTGTCGCCTAAAATAATAAAAATACAGGAATATACATTTATCACATTTTTTCCCCACAAAAAAAAAAATCAAATAAACATTTAACATACCTAACATTTGGGGGGTGAGGGGGGGGGGGAATTGTTCAATTAACAAAATATTTTCTAAATATCATAAATGAATCACCTACTTGGACTTGGTTTATTTAATTTATTCTGGGTTATTTATTTTCTCAAAAAATAATTTTTCTCCTCTCCAAGGGTTGTGTAATTCTGACAAATATACACCCCTGATTATAATAAATATACACCCCTGATTATGACAAATATACACCCCTGATTATGACAAATAAACACCCCTGATTTTGACAAATATACACCCCTGATTTTAACAAATATACACCCCTGATTATGACAAATATACACCCATGATTATGACAAAACACCCCTGATTATGACAAATATACACCCCTGATTATAACAAATATACGCCCCTGATTATAACAAATATACACCCCTGATTATGACAAATAAACACCCCTGATTATAACAAATATACACCCTTGACTATGACAAATGTTCACCCCTGATTATAACAAATATACACCCCTGATTATGATAAATATACACCCCTGATTATGACAAATATAAACCCCTGATTATAACAAATATACACCCCTGATTATGACAAATATACACCCCTGATTATAACAAATATACACCCCTGATTATGACAAATATACACCCCTGATTATAACAAATATACACCCCTGATTATAACAAATATACACCCCTGATTATGACAAATATACACCCCTGATTATGAATTTAGGAATCTTCATTTACCTGATAGTCTTCCATACAGATTGTACACTGAATTTTAGCAGCGTTCTTTGTCTTATCCATCTTCACCTGAAACACAGAAATTATAGACAGCCCCTTTTTTTGCATTTACATTTTTTCATTTTCTTTTTTTATTTAAGTGGTTTGTTTTTGTGAATTTTTAGATTTCAAGGGACTCGACAGTGGACAAAATTTCAAGTGATCCTCCATTTAAAAAGTTCTAATTGTACAACATGTAAAATTTATGACAACAAAATAATTAATTTTTTTCAAACTAAAAAAACTAGTCAAAACAAAATTGGTTAATTATTTGGGACAATTTGTCCCTTTTGGAGCCGGGAAATTCGTCTTTATTTGATCTATGATCTAACTGTGCAGGTATTCACTGTTTGTCATTGTAATTTAAACATATTTGTCTTAATGTTATACAATGTTTAAATGTCTTTCTATCAATCTAAAGGTTTATTTTGGTCTCGGGTCTCAAAAAATGGATTTTACAGGTTACAAAATGTTTTAGCCACAGTGGTCTCTGAATTCTTTAATTGTTCTGGTCCTCAATTGCATAAAATAACCCATTTTAAAAGACGTAACATTGATATAATTCCCAAGTGAGGACGCATGTCGTGTGGAACAAGGACGCACATACATACCAAGCAGCTAATTGAATTGATCTACCTCGCATGATTTCTCGTGATTACAGAATGGACAATTGAACATTGTGTCCAGGGGTTCAATATTCTTCTTCTTAGGCCCGGGCTTCCTCTTAGACTTTCGTCGTCCCATTTAGTATTTTTATTTCTGAAACCAGAAGCATTTAAACAAACAGAAAAAAATAAGGGTTCGTAAAAAAGAGTGTATTTTCACGTTTTTAGGAACTTCTCAGATGAGATTATTTTTTGGTTTTTATGACTTTTATGACAAGTTAAGAACTGGTTTTCATAAATCATATTTACATTACTGAGAGGAGTTTCATGTTTCTTCAAAGGAAAAAAACACGAGACCCCCCAAAATACTATTACAGCATAAAAAAAATATTATAAAATAAAACATATTTTTATTATTATGGTTAAGTAGATGCACTTAATAATCCTGGAAAAACGTTTGCAAAGATATTAACGGGACTTAAATTAAGTTTCATTAAGAGATGGACTTGCCTGATTCTAAAGATGTCCTTTAAACCTTTCTTAGATCATTAACGACGGAGATTAAAAATGGTGTTTTCGAAAACTGTTGAGTGTACGCTACCGTTCAGTGTGAACTTATAGTCCCTTTTATTTCCTTAATCATTAGTCCAAAGGGTGAATATTAATTAACATTCCACGAATGTGAGTCGACGACGTCAAAAAATTAAAGGATTGGCCTCCAAAAAAAAGTCTATTCATTTATGGAACATTAAAATATTCACCTTTGGCTTTACCATCAGTTTTTTTAATATGTTATTTATGCTAAAAAAAGGACAAATTTATTTATGAATCATAATAGAAGTGCGTATGAAATAAAAAATTTATCAGTCATAACAAAAATCCATGAAACTTTTTTAATTCAGCTTTAGCTACATAACTGTTATTTAGAAGATTTTATGAGTTAATTTGTCCCATATTACAGATCTTTATAAAAGCTTGAAACTGAGAGGAACTCATCATAATTAATTCTGTAAAATTCCACCAAAAACGACATGGTAAGTTTTGAGCCTTGGCCCTTAACATTTTATTGTCCAGGCAGAGATAATTTAAACATGATGAGGTTAGTTTTTTACAATAATAACCCTTTAGTTTCAAATTTGAGTATAAAAGTGTACTCGCTACATTCGAAAAAACAAGTTTTTTATCTAATATCACAACATTTTGAGAAAATTTAGCTAGTTTGTAAAATTTAACAATTGTTCTGTAGAAAACATATAAATATAGACATTGGACAAGTGACAGCAAAAGCAGGTTTAAAACACAGGGAACGAAAAATACGAACGGTTAAGGCCCAAACTTGACACTCAGTGTTAGGCCAAAACACGGTATGAAGCTTCCCTGTAATAAACCTAAGGCTAGAGTACCGGGAGTGTTGATTTAGTGGTGTAATGTTAACATTCCAACCCGTGGCGAAAACATGTTCATTTCAATTTTTACTTTTTTCTTCAATAATTGGCTGTTTTCCACCTATTACAGCTAAAATGTAAAAATTAACAAATTACTTTAACAAATGGCTAAAATGGAAAAGAGAACTGTGGCCAATTGTGACGATTTTACAATAAAAATTAATAAATAATGAAGAACGCAGGAATGAGAATTATAAAATTCAAAATCAAATCAACAAAATATTAGATTTTGTTCAGATCACAAATATTGCGAATAGTACGCACAAATTAAGCTCCTCTCCAATCCTGGAGAGGACTTAACAAAAAAAAAATTGTCTAATGCTGCGAAAAGAAGCTGCCCTTCCAGCAGAGGTCAGTAAATCGCTGACAAGTGAGGTGTCGGCTAAAATAAGTAAGAATGCTGACATGCTTCCATTGAGATATTTCTCAGCAGCACCAAGTCACGTCAATTATTGAATCTTGTTGTTTACAATAGATAATTTCAATTCAAAGATCGTCAGCGCGGCGTTGCTGTGAGTCTGAAGATCGTCGGCATTCTCGCTGGCAATCTACATATCGTCAGAATTCTCGCTGTTGTCTTGGAATAGTAAGCACTAAGCATTCTTGCTGTCAGTCTAAAAATCGTCAGCATCTTCGCTGTCAGCGTTTATTGAGACAACTGTGGCAGCAGGAGTAGATTTCTTCTTCTAAACAATATATAATATAAATGTTCGATTTCTGAGTTTTACTAATATTTCAATGTAATTATTAATTCTCTTATTTTAGAATTGTCCTTTCTGCCCCCCCCCCC